>NC_085976.1:4832456-5139670 GCF_910591565.1 Cydia splendana | reverse complement strand
CACAATGTAATTAATAAACTTATGTAGTTCGTATGTAGTACTATTTAAAATTCTACTCAGGCCTACAATGGGTACCTACTATTTTTTGCAGTGGGCTCCACATCCGAATGGTGAAAAGGAAACCCTATTAGTAAACCACCGATGTCCACCTCTCTGTCAGTGGACTACAATGAAGTTACCGTAATATTTAAAATATAATAAATAAATAACTAGCACTATGGAGTTCATGCATATGTGCATTTGAACCAAACAAGTCCCAATATAAGATTATATAAAACGCAAAATGTGTTATATAATTTGTTAAAAACGTTAACATACGAATTAAGTATCTTATTACTCTTTGTATAATTAAATGATTTCCACGTGTCACAGACCATCATCTTCTTGGCGCCGGCTTTTTGCGACGGCTCATAGGAGCCCGGAGTCCGCTTGGCAACTAATCCGGACCCTTACATCTTTATTACAGACGTAGCAAGAGCTTAAACTACCTTAATCAAAGTTGCCAACAAACTAAATTAATTACATAGCAAACGGTCATACAAAACTATGACAGCGCGTGTCATAAAACTCGCAAAGCTAGTTGCGAAGAGCTGCCAACAAACTGGATATGGAGATGTCACTTAATAACGTCTCTACTATGTATAGTAGTATTTAAAAATCGACGTTATTGTCTTGCAACTAAAGCTAAAATTCCAAATGAACGTGTCAGCGTGTTATGAGATTGTGAAAGATTCATCCTTTGACACTTCACTCGTGCAGTATTCACAGATAGTGATGTGTATTCTCCAGAATCATTTCAAGTAGCGCGTGCCGAGGAATATTTCCGACATAAGGAATTATTGGAAATTTCAGATTTTCCACATAAGGAGAAAACCAACTAAATTGACAATTCCTGTTGTAAATACATGTTACCATCTTGATTTAATGTTTGGTAAATATTTCAAGGAACATGCAAATAATTTTAAGTGAGGTCTTCGCAGAAAACTGACAATGGTCCTGCAACGCACATATAAAGTAGAAAAAAAGCCGCATATTAATTAAATTCAGAGCGAGACTTAGCTACACCATTTACAACACGACGTGAGGACTTACGGATTTACAATTTAGCTTACGAACTAATTGGCTCCGAGAGAGGAACACTGTACGTCAACCTACTTTGCTGACGGTTTTCACGCCCGAATCAACTGACACATCATGACGACACCTATGAACAGATTAATCTCACGCTCAGAAGCACTTAAAAATAATTGAGTGAACGGCCTTATTTGGGTTTTAATTAACTGTAAAAGGCAGAGTTTTATGTTATAATTTATGCCCTGTTGGAATTCTACACTTTTGTTTAGCCGCGTTCATTAAGCTTATTAAAGTTATTTATGTTTTTTAATTTTATATTTGATCCCTTGGGGTTCGACTCGACACAACGATAGATGTGTGTGATAGCCAAGGGGCTAACATAAATGTGACGTTCGGATGTCAACTGCAGCTGAATCTGTTGCGGCCTCGTTGTTGCGGCCGATGTATCTGGCAATTTTCTTTTGATTTAGTGAGGAATGACCGTCATAATCGCGGCAGTAATGCGGCAAGACACTCATTTTATAAAGGAAATTGACGGATACAGTCGGCGCGATTCGGGAAATGAATTAGAGATTCACTAGATATGAAATAGTAAAGATATGTGACGTTCCACGGCAAAAGGTACCTTATGGCGGCTGGCGCTTACGCTATTATTAACGCCGCTCCAATATTCAGCCGGGGCAATGATACCTTTTGCCGTGGAACGTCACAAATCTTTACTATTTCATATCTAGTGAATCTCTAATTCTATTCCCGAATCGCGACGACGCCGCAACAGATTGCAGCACGCAGCAGAATATTTTCCTGTAAATGAAGCCAAAAAGTAAAACCCATTATTTACTAACATACTTTTATTGTTGTACCTTTAAGAGACGAATTCTTACAAAGGTTAAGTAAAGTCAGTTAAAATGAGCAGTAAACTGTCAGTCGAAGTTTTCCGATTTAAACCTAATATATTTATTTATTACATTACATACAGTTCAAAATATAACGGGTACTTTCCGTCGCGTTTAAATTCCGATTCCAAATACGATACGAAGGAAAGGTTACTGACAGCATTAGCTGGAACCTCAGGCGTTATTGATAGCGTTAGGGCGTTCTACATTTTTAAGCTCGAAGAAATGTAACAGCATCACGCTCCTCGACCATGTTCCCGACAGCCTAGCGCAGCGAGCGCTCGCTTCAAGAGAAACATTAAATTTATACGTAGGTACCTAACTGTAATACCAGTGTTTAATTTTCCCGCGTTATAACTAGTTTTCCTAAATTCCTCAGTGATATATAGGTGTAACATTTTGCATAAATGCATTTTTTGTATGTGCATTTTTTCATAAATGTGTTATATAACTGGTTTTTCTAAGCCAAAACTGAATGTGCCTCCCGCCCCCCCTTCCCATTGAAACGAACCCCTTAAGCTAAGCTTATCTAGACAATCACGGCCCAAAAATATAAAGAATATCCCTCAAAATTTCATGACCCTTTTAGTTAAAACAATTGAAAGTTATCCTAGATTTCCCCTAAACTGAATACTTACCATAATTGAAGATCCTAAATCTATCCTTATCAGGACCAGGGCTCCATGCATGTGTGGCTTATCTTACAAACTAAATTGGCCAGGCTTGTGATCAAGTGGTAGGACTCTACACTGCGAAGAGTAGCAACTCAGGTTCTTTAGAGAGAGAGAGGCATATTATTAAAGCAAACAACAGAATAAGTTTAAAGACATTTATTAACGGAAAAATTGATTTTATACTACTTTGGCTGACGAGTTTTGATTTTGGTTTATTTATTTTTAGCCCTATGATGTTACCTGCCTAACAACTAGCCCTAATAGTCTCTACTATGGTTTTGTAACCTACTGGACTGGCAGAAAAATCCCACGAAAAAAAACTGACCAGTATGCCTAACAACGCGATTTGTTATGAAACGGAACGTAAATCTAAAGCTCAATATAAATTATTTAAAAATTTTGATTAAAACAAAGCTAATGTACATAAAATTGCAAAGCTATGAGTCTATACTTAAGTTGAATATAAAAAGAATCATTTAAATTGTATTTCTTTCACGTGAGGTCTTGTAGGAGCGAAGGTTCCATGACGTCACAGACCCTGTAAATTATTTAAGCAGTAGTATTCTGATAGACAATATCTAAGCCCTAATTCTTACATGCTTCCAAAACATCTACCCGACAAACAAAACCAGATTAAAGCCCATATATAAATACATACAAATAAATTTTAAACTGTTCAAGTTTCAATCATACTATAAATGGTTATGAACACAGAATGCAGGAGAGGTTCTCTTACTCCCACAGACTTACGGCTTCGCTCAGCTATCCGTTGTTCACCATATCATGAAATCTGAACAAGTTTTGGCATACTTTTTTACGCCAGGCCTTATTCTTCTTACAAGGCTTCATTCTAATTTTATTCACATTTTATAAATCACTCAACTTCTCCAGAGCAAAAACATTTTATTTACAATAATTCAGTATCAAATCTCCTTGGAATCAAAATTTCCTTGTTTAATTTCAATAGCACACAACTTCATATTGTCTTAGTTGAAGTTTTAGCAGATCATAGAAAATAATGAAGAATACGCATTGTCAACAGTAATATAAAGAAAAATTCAGTATAATCACTAAAATTCTATCTGTAAAACCAGATTAAAGCTCATATATAAATTCATACAAATAAACTATATACTATTCAAGTTTCAATTCATTCTATATGGTATAGAACACAGAAAGCAGTTGAGGTTTCTTTACAACCGCTAACTTACGGAATCGCTCAGCTATCCGTTGTTCACCACATCATGAAATCTGAACAGGATTTTGGCATACTTTTCTATACCAGACTCTTTCTCATTGATCGAGGCTTCATTCTAATTTTACTCATACTTTATAAGTCTCTCTATTTATAGCAAATCATAGAAAACAATAAAGAATTCGCACTGCCATCAGTAATCTAAAATAAAATCAGTATTAAGTTTTTCAAATCAATAAAAATCACTACTTTATGAATATATAAACACTCACCCGGAGACTTGAAGGCTTCTTTGAAGTGGGTAGCTCAGGATTCCCTGGAACCTGCTCTGATGCTCAGCTACTTGTTCAGCTGAAGTCGCTCGAAGATGTTCGGAGAATGCCTGCTAGGGCTCCGCTGAAGTCGCTCGATGATGTTCGGAGAATGCCTGCTAGGGCTCCGCTGGAGTCGCTCGATGATGTTCGGAGAATGCCTGCTAGGGCTCCGCTGAAGTCGCTCGAAGATGTTCGGAGAAAGCCTGCTAGGGCTCCGCTGAAGTCGCTCGAAGATGTTCGGAGAAAGCCTGCCAGGGCTCCGCTGAAGTCGCTCGAAGATGTTCGGAGAAAGCCTGCTAGGGCTCCGCTGAAGTCGCTCGAAGATGTTCGGAGAAAGCCTGCCAGGGCTCCGCTGAAGTCGCTCGATGATGTTCGGAGAATGCCTGCTAGGGCTCCGCTGGAGTCGCTCGATGATGTTCGGAGAAAGCCTGCCAGGGCTCCGCTGAAGGTCTTCTTTGAGACTCCTCTTCGGTCCTTGGGGCTTCTCTGGATCCTCTTCTTAGTTCTTCTTCTGGAGCTCTTCTTGGTTTGGCTGCTGTAGACTGAATGAATCTCCTAGCTTTTGGCTCTTCTATTTATACCCCTATATATTTGGTATTATTTTGTTTTGTTTGTTTCCTTGGTTACGAACGTCGCCTTCGCCACCATCGTCACCATCGTCGCCTAAAATATCTTTGTACTCTTCTAACAACCACATCATGCATTTTTTTTAGCTAGGGAGTGCAAGCAAATTTGAACTTTATATATATGACATTAAGGTCCATTTTTCAATGACCCCGTATACTGCAAATTTTCCTATGAGAATTGTTTTTCTTACTTTTTACAATAATTGCTAGTTTTCAAGTGATTTTTTAAGCTAAATTGGATGTATTTATTTTTTATCTACGATTTTCAATAAATTTCTTTCATCAAAACTCTATACTTTTGAAGTAATGGACAAAAACAATCTAACATTTTATTTGCATGTTTATGAGGAATTTTGGAGTGTTCCCACTCTTATTTATGGCTAAAACTAATTCTTAAGCTTATAATCTAATTTTCTATTGCATCATTTAACAATACAAACATTATTTTCATGTTTTTTTTTACAACTGAACTTTCCTTGCAAAATTCCATCAGTACTAGTAAAGATATGATCATTTATTAACTAAATGACCCACCTTATATACAATATACTATATAAATTGACTAAAATACACTTCCCTTAATCCTCCAAATCCTTCTGATCTCTTAATGGCATACAAAATTAGACTTTTCTTGGTCTATATTCATACATAATTACACTCAAGAATCTTATGTAAATTTAGATCTTATAATAAAAATATTATAAAATCTCAATGCCTTATTTAATTACATTCTACATAAATGAATCATGATATGCTTCTATAATTTTAACGATTATTAGCTAGAACAGATTCTCATTTTTTATTTTATTTGCTTATCCCATATATGTATAATGAAAATATTTATTTTAATGAATTGACTAATTATTAAATTCCTATGTACCATACACATATAATGACTCATTTGACAATGAAATTATGTATATCAGTTCTCTAGTTTTTTAGAAATTAACAAAATTAAGTTTATTATTTCATTAAGCGAACACTAATATTGTCATATTTAGACATAAGTAATGTCTGCAATGCTTTATGTAAACCATATATCTTTCTATCTATTTATTTATGTTTACAGTTTATATAAAACATCTTTACATATAATCAAACTTATAATTAATTAGTTTAATGATGACAGAGAACATTTTTATGAATAAATTTATTTTTCCCAATAATTCTTTTCTATGTAAAAACATCTTTATATGTAACTAAATGCCCATAACTTTGATGAACGTGCACAGAGGTCATCTGTCTCGTTACACCATGAAGTCGCACGCCCTCCCGCTTCCTCAGTAAATATCGAAACCCAAGCAATGTTATCCCGATCAATACAAAACTCAAATTCCTCAACTGGCAACATAAACAAACCTCAAATTTTATCGTAACTCCATTAAATACCATAAAGGTTTTAGTTACCCTTAACTCCTGTTAATGTTTCCTGCCGCCGTATTTCACCAAATCCCTTTAAAAGTGTTACCAACATTAATATTTTACGTCGAAAACCTTTTAAATCGTAAACATCCGCCGGCTTTGTTGCGAAAAAACCAACTCGCGAGGAGTGAAGAAGTTACAAGATTTATGTTTTTGCGAAGTGAAGCCTCTCCGAATCAAGTTACCTTATTTCGCCGACTTCTTTAGGCCGCGATGCGTGATATTTAAAGTCTGTGCGGAAAGAGAAGAGTCGTAGAATGTATTGGGCCCCATACATTCCACGACTCTTCTCTTTCCGCACAGACTCTAGTAAGGCTCGCTGCGCTTGAACATCAACTCGCATAAGTAGGATATGTTTATTTGGATTAGGTAAAAAAAAAACTTCCGAAATGTCGAAAGAAGATAGGGTAGGTACTTATACTCAACCCAACGAAGCCCAAACGAAGATTTGGCTGAACAGTAAGAACATTCGGATCGGATAGATAGGTAAATTATAAAACATCATAGTACCTACGTATACAGGCTACATAGTATAGCGGCATCTTCGTCTGGTGTTTAGACACCAATTTAAAATAAGTACATCGAAAAACCACATGGCAATGAATCAAAAGTGAGAGGCGACACGAAAAACCAGTTTTACTGTGACACAATGTTTGGAATATGCTGAAATGCCTTGTCTGTCTCTGGTAAATACCCACTACGCACTCATACACGTTATAATAGACTTAACCCATATAACCATTCCAGTCGCAGAATCACAAAGTGGTAACTAAATGTCAGATGTGTCGTAACAGAGTCCACACAATGTGTCTAGAATTGTTTCGAAACAAAGTGTCGTCGCCGTGTCTACACTTTTCCGTAACAAGGTGTCGACACATTTGTGTGCACTTTGCGTGCAGTTTGCGACTAAATCTGACGGCAAATTTGTGACAGCAAATGTCAATATAAAATACCTCTTGAAAACCAAGGTTTGTCAAACTACTATTAGTGTCTCGTGTGCTCGTAATTCTAGTAAGTCATCATGGGCAATGCAAATGATAATAATCGACCGAAACCATATAAACACCCAACACCCGTCAACCTTTTACAGAAAAGTTTTTAAAGAAATGCAATAAGCTACTTAGGTCAGGCAACGAATGCTCCAAAAGTTGTAGAGGGAAATGCTCGGAACACAATTTTTGACTCCGTAACTCGGTTTGACAAGTTAGGAGGTGAACATATCAAAAGTCCCCGGCCGTAGCCCTTGAGCGGGGGGGAGAGAGGGGGCTGAAGGGCTGAAGGGCTGAAGGTCCCATTTTCCGGTTTTTCGATTATATCTCGGAAACTATGCATCTCAGCGACATGGCCACTTATACAAAATGAAAGTTAATTTAATTTGTTACAAGTTTATTCAGTCAATTTTTTCGATATGTTGAATAATTTTTGAGATATCCGCTCTTGAAAGTTTATTTAGGGCTCTCAATTTTATCTTGATATATCTATATCAGTGAAGGTGCTAGGCCGTGTTTGGTATCGTTTTCGTATAAATCTGGGGTGCTGAATCCATTTAAGATATCACATTGACACCATTCCACAAAATAAAAATAAATCTTTTTAGGGTTCCGTACCTCAAAAGGAAAAAAACGGAACCCTTATAGGATCACTCGTGCGTCTGTATGTATGTCCGTCTGAATACACAAAATAGTTCTTTACCTATTGGGCATCCCTCAAGGGTCTGCAACTGGCAACACATTATTTTTATTAAATGTTTGTCGGCAATTACGAGTGGCAATTCTATTCTATTTGCGGATGATACAACAGTCATCGTCAACGCAAAAACGCACACGCAGCTTGCTGAACAAATTCACGAAGCAAGTGACCAACTGCAAACGTGGTTTTCCTCTAACGGCCTGCTCTTAAATATGGCCAAATCACATGTTATGATTTTTTCAGGACGTAACGCTGAAGTGCCACCGTGTATTGCTGACGGGCCTATGCCTATATGTAATGAGACCAAATTTCTAGGTTTTACACTTGACTCAAATCTGCATTGGAAGTGCCATGTTGACGGGCTATGTAATAGGTTGAGTAGTGCTATTTTTGCTATAAAAAAACTACAACCATTGATATCTAGGAAGTCACTGAAGGCCGTATATTTCTCGCATTTTCACTCCTTGATGTCATATGGTACGGTTATTTGGGGCAATTCCACGGATGCAAATCGCGTACTAATACTCCAGAAACGTGCGATACGGTTACTGGCAGGAGTTAAACCCAGGCACCCTTGTAAGGAACTATTTAAGCAAAATCGAATAATGTCGCACTACTCACTATACATATTCGAAGTATTGATGTTCGTTAGAAAAAACTTGCCACTGTTTAAACGTGTTGAGGTCACGGGCAAAATAATCAGATCCACGGGGAGACTCAGAACAGTGCCGCGACGCATGGCACTTTCATGCAAAAACCCGCGAGTAATCGGCCCGACATACTACGAGCGTCTACCCGCTGAATTACGAACGGAAACATCTGACGAAACATTTGAACGTCAACTGAGAGTCCTTTTATTGGATAATCCACTTTATTCTGTAAATGAGTATATGACCCTGACATTTTAAATTGAAAATTGAATCGTATAAATTTGACATGTTCTCAGTTATTGATTTATGTATATTGTAATATGTACCTAGTATTTTATTCAGAACATGACGATCATTAAGAGATACTCGTACTAAGTTATTACCGTATTTTGTTTTGACATGAATGGATAAATTGTTGACATAAGATTAATTATTGCAAGACATTTTTTAATTTGTATGTATTAAATAATATTATGTAAATATGAATGACGATCATAATATAAATTCGTGTAGATTAGTCTAGCATAATTTATAATGTAATTTAATATTATGAGAATAAATATCTAAATCTAAATCTAAAATCTAAATCTATAGATGACAGGAAAACCTATTAGAAATGTGCAGTCAAGCGCGAGTCGGACTTAATGTACGGAACCCTTAATACGCGAGTCCGACTCGCACTTGGCCGGTTTTTTTGAAACTCTTCTTGACGCTTAACCGCTGAACCGATTTCGTTGAAATTTGGTATAGAAATAGTTTGCGTCCCGGAACAGGACATAGGATAGATCTTATAACCAAAATCATCTTTTGAAGGTGTGAAAAGTGGCGTGGAAATTTGTACGGGAAATCAATAACCGCTGAACCGATTTATATGAAATTTGGGATGGTCTACATCTTTGATTTAGTTAAAAATGATGAAAAAACATGACTTCAAACCTAAACTTAAACAGTATTAACTTCAAGAAGTCAATTCTGAATTCCCCCCTACACCTCATTTCACACCTTTAAAGGATGATTTTTGAGATAACTTATTATATCCTGTCTCGGGACTCAAAATATATGTGTACCAAATTTAAATTAAAACTGTTCAGCAGTTTAAGCGTGAAGAGGAGTTTAAAAGAAAGTATTTTAATAAGTTTATATGTTTTTACTTCGGAATGGTGTCAATGTGATACCTTAACTAAATTTGGTACTGCGAATTTATACGAAAACGATACCAAACATGGCCTCGTAGCTTTACTGTTGTAGAAGTCAAAATAAAATTGAGAGCCCTAAATTCTTATTACTTGGCCAAACTTGTGTAGAAGGAAAAGGTAAAATAAAAGTCTTCGGCAGGAATATAAGACACAAATATATTTTTTTTTGCGTTACTATTTCATTCATCAAATATAAACATACCTTGATTATATTATTCTAGTGAGATCCTCATAGATAAACAAAAACATTTACTTAAAAAATTACAAGGTCGAAATGTCACGGAACTTGTGAGAGTAATATGTGAAAAGTAAAAACTTTTATGACAAAAAAATCTGGACACAATTTAAGAATCACCCAATTGCGTCGAGGAATCATCTGTATTTTTGCTTGTTTCATTACCTCCTCGCTTCTTTTTTGTCCTTTGTATTCTGTAGCAATTTGTTAGATCTGAAAATAAAGATAACTTGCGTCGTCACGGATGTCGATTTATAGGTTTTAGGGAGTGCAGAATTCGAAAACGATGATCATTTTATAATCCAAGATGGCGGCTACGTATTTTGTCATAAAAGTGGAATCCAAAATAGTCATCATTTTCGAAATCTGCGCCCCCTAAAACCTATAAAACGATATCCATGACGACTTTTATGACATAGTGCATTGCCGCCATTTTGAAATTGAAAATGTTATCATTTTCGAAATCTGCGCCTCCTAAAACCTATAAAACGACATCCATGACGACTTTTATGACATAGTGCATGGCCGCCATCTTGGAATCCAAAATGGTCATCATTTTCGAAATCTGCGCCCCCTAAAACCTATAAAACGACACCCATGACGACTTTTATGACATAGTGCATGGCCGCCATTTTGGAATCCAAAATGGTTATCATTTTCTAAATCTGCGCCCCCCAAAACCTATAAAACGACACCCATGACGACTTTTATGACATAGTGCATGGCCGCCATTTTGGATTTCAAAATGGTCATCATTTTCTAAATCGGGGCCCCCTAAAACCTATAAAACGACATCCATGACGACTTTTATGACATAGTGCATGGCCGCCATCTTAGAATCCAAAATGGTCATCATTTTCGAAATCTGCGCCCCCTAAAACCTATAAAACGACACCCATGACGACTTTTATGGCATAGTGCATGGCCGCCATTTTGGATTCCAAAATGGTCATCATTTTCAAAATTGGGGCCCCCTAAAACGTATAAACCGACATCCATGACGACTTTTATGACACAGTGCATGGCCGCCATTTCGGATTCCAAAATGGTCATTATTTTCGAAATCGGCACTCCCTAAAACCTATATATCGACACCCATCTCGACTTTTATGACAAAGTGTTTTGCTACCATCTGCATGCAAGACATTTCTATTATTTTTACGTACAAAAATGGCCCCCTGTCAACTTTCAATCGAGATTTAATCGATAATTTATTCGATTAATATTCAGATTAATTCAATTTCAATCTATGTTAGGTCGACTAAACTAATCGCGATTAAAATTTGAGAATTAACTTTTTTTATTCCATTAATTAGTCGAATAAACAGTTAATCGATTAATGCCCATCTCTGACCACGGCATTTTTACACTTTGAGAATATCTGAAAACAAATCAACACAAGGAGCCATATTGCAAATCCAGTAACATACCAGTAACTTTGTTATTACTTTTGACAGCGCGTGTCATGTGTCAACACAGAGTCGACACAAAGTCGAAACATTGCAACTACTTTGTGACTGCAATATTTCTCAGCCTTAAACCATATTTATACATCATAATTAACAAGTTTCGTAGTATGTAAAGCGTTATTTCTGTTATTTAAGTATAGTATACGCATCGAAGTACTAAAAATGCTTCAAATAATATAGTTATGAACACAGGCACTGAGAAGTAAACAATTTCATTTCCGGCTAAATTAAAACAATGTGGTGACGCGTTGATTATATTACACTTAGTTTATCAAATCACTCGAGCAGTTTAATTCCCCATAATAATTTAAGTCCTATTGTAATATAAATGCAAACAATATATAATTACGTCTTGTAATCCGTTTTAGAGATGGCGTATTAATGTCACTTATTTTTATTTAAGTATTTTTCCATCTGACAGTTTCCATTTGACAGGAACAAAATGAACGAATGAACGAATGATTTTGGCATAAAGTAGTCGCAAACCCGAAACAATGTGTGCACACGGCGACCACACTTTATGTCACTTTGTGTCATGTGTCGACCCTTCCCCATTTCTGGTAACTGTGTCGACACGGCGACGACTCTGCGACTGGAATTGTGACCGAAACAGACGGTGTCGACACAAGATGTGTCAACACCGCGTCGTAACGGCGACTGGAAATGGTTGTATGGGAATACTAACATCAAACCCAGTGTAAGCAACCAATATACGTTTTCTAAGCAATCTCGATACCCACATCAAAAGTAAGTACCTATAATGCGAAAAGACTAAAGAAGCTACGAGATATAGTATGATTCTACGGATAGATTGATTTGTCCGAAAAATGGCATCTGCGTCAAATTAACCCGTATCACGCCATACCCTACAAGCTTAAAACCGCTACTTAATTTTAACCGTCTACGGCCTCATTCTCGATACAATACAGTGCATAATAATTATATTCCATCGTATTTTCACGGAAACGCCTTGCTATTTGAGTCAGTCTAGGTACAAAAAGTACTGAAGTTAAAATAGAAATTGTGTCTAAAAATAACTGCTGTCTCCGTTTCTCTATTAATCTTCTGGTGCTTTTATTCATGCATGGTGTAAAATAATTTATTTTAAATACAGTCAAATACCCTATTGGACTATTTTCACCAAAATCCGGTTACCGTTCCGTGAACGAGCATCAAACGTGGAAACATAAAACAATTACATTCTAATATTAATATTTTAATATTTATTTTATTTATGTTGTTTTGCACTAACACTAAATTTAAGTAGTATAAACTTGTTACTAACATAATATGGGACTAGTCCTGAAATAAATATTATTCATTCATTCATTCATTAATAGCCGGAATTTTATTTTCCGAATGTAGTCTTCGCAATCTGTGTATAATTTAGCGCGTTCCGCTGACGCAGCATGTTCCTTGGGCCTTTACACGACTAATCCCCCACGAGGGTTCCTGTTCTTTCAGACCCGCAAAAGCTTAATTAGCTCTTTTCAATAAGGAAACTCTCAAAGTCTCTAAAAGGCTTAGAAAAAGGTTAAGCGCATTTCAAAGGAGATAGTGGTGTTTTTCACTTATCTAATTTACATTCGGGAGGAAGTAAATATATACCATGGAAGTAAATATTCCACGTTCTAAAAAGGTTTTGTAATTGAAAAAGTTTAATTATTAGTCGTGATGTCTCTACCTAGTTACGTACTTGGCCGCAGGAAGACTTCCTTTACTTAATTAAATATGTATGCAGGTACATAGTATAACACTAATTCATAATTCATAATTTATTGCATAATAATCATGTGGTACTAGACAGATATTACATTAGGGTAAGTTCACACATGAACCCTGTTAGGGCACAGCAAATGTTTCTTAAAACTAAACTATAACTAGGACGTGCAGTGCAGGCACATATATGTACATAATTTAAAATAAACGCATTTTGATACTTATGTTCAAGGCATAAGAATAAAAGCTAATATTTATTATTTTATACTTATGTTATTACATTAGTTACCTACCATTGATTTATTATTATTAATTTGTTTTTAAATACACTCCCATAGTATCATTAATAAATTAGCATTAAGAATATTTAATTCAATTCATCATCATTCATTAATAAATCAGCATTAAATATATTCAATTCATCAATTTATCATTCATTCAATAATATTATAGGTAAGTATATTCAATTTAAATGATCATTATAAGTTATCATTAGATCCTAGACCCTAGTCATAGTGTTGTTCCGGCCGGTGAGCAAGGTTCGGCAGGTTCAGCGGAGTGTTAGGGTCGGCAAGGCGCATGTAGTTTCAGACGTCCATAGACTACGGTGACTGCTTACAATCAGGCGGGCCGTATGCTTGTTTGTCACCGACGTAGATTAAAAAAATGTATGTACCTATTGATAGCGTATCTACCAAAAACTAAAATCTTTTAGAAATGATATCAGTTTGTGCAACTGTATTCGGCTCTAAATGTCATATTTTTTCTTAATAGACTTATATTCTTTTTTTAACACAACTGCCTTTAGAGAAGTGTACCTACTTTTTTACTTAAATAATAAGCACCGAGCACTGAATATCGAGTAGCTACACCACTCCCACGGTCATTTTTAAACTTCATAGTTATCTTTACCCGCAATCAAAACATAAAATTCAGGAGTACATTCCTAGAAGATTCAGTTGCTAGGAAATTAGGTACTCTAAAATACAGTTGCTAGGAAATTACTCTAACGAAATATGCTAAAATTCACCCGATACCAAATTATAGCGGGCGGTAACGGATGAACGGGTTCCAAAATCAAATTATAAGGGTTCCACCTGAACCCTCGTCCTAGGGGAAAGTAAGTTGATTTTAAGTGCAGTTAAAGGAAATTAAAGTAAAGAATTGGAAGGGTGAAAATGTTCTAAGTATTTTTGGTTCGTAATTACTAAAAAAGTTATCCTACGTAGGCGTACACGTGCAAGGAGTTAGCTGACTTAAATCCTAAATGACCCTAAGGGATTAAGGGGTTTTATTTTAATTCGTCACAAGGATAAATCGAATCTTTATTAAATCTAGATAGATATAAGTTTTGATAAAAAATACTTTATAAAATATAATAAGATAAAAAACATTTTATTGCGTCATATTTTTACAAAGGTAGGTGCATGTACCTAAATACAGATCTTATGTTACACTGTTTTCAATTTTGTCCGAAAGTCTTTCCATCAAAAATTAAAAATTATTCAGTTATTTTAAAACTCGAATGTCACTATCAGGTTTCGTTAACAAATTTTACGTTTATTTTATAATATTTTATTTAACTGAAATTCCGCTCAATTGAAATAGGTACCAAAGTTGAAGTCCAACGCATGATTTCCGCATCGCCGTCGCTCACAGATAATATTTTATATTTCAATTGTATTTTTTCAAAATAAATTGGAGAATGGAGAATATCAACAACGTTTTTCAAGTTAATGACGTGCTTGAAAATTCACTCAGATATTTATCTTACTGTAAATAGGCCACTGATTAAATAATATCATAAAAAAATCAACTTACTTGGGCGTCTGGAACAAATCAAATTATTTTATTTAATAGTCACATTACTACTTACTATACAGGGTGGAAAAATAAGTTGGGCCCTGGAGGGAAACTACCATAAATTCTTAAGTTGGCTCATTTTACTTAAAAGAGACATTCCTTTATTAAAAAAAATAAAATAAAACTGCATTCAACGATTTTTTTTTTCTTCAATTTAGCTTGTCTAAAAATATTCTTGAGTACTAAATATTCGATTTTATGGATATTTTGTACGACAGACGAGTGTAAGACCTGTTTCTTGGAGAAATGTTATCATTAACATTAACTGTATCGACTAGTAGAAAAAAATAGCGAGTGTTTATTTTTTGGAAGTTTTACTCGGTTCGATTCCCGGTCGAGACAAGCGAATTTAAAAAAATCTTTGAATGCAGCTTTGTTTCTTTTTAAAAATAAAGGAATGTCTCCTTTAAGTAAAATGAGCCAACTTAAGGATTTAAGGTAGTTTCCCTCCAGGGCCCGACATATCTTTCCACAGTGTATATTAAATTATTATTAGGTCTAGTGATCAGGACGTTTGCTGCGAAACCTGAAGACACCAGTTCGATTCCAGCCTCGGCTCCCAGCACCGTGGGCTTCACTCTTTTTCTTTAGTAGTATATGACATCTATTTCAGTTTACTTGGACGTGCAGCAACATTCTAACTAGTCGCAGCGCAGCTCTGCTAGCGTAGCGTGACGTAGCGTGGCGCAACGTAGCGTGGCGTGGCGTAGCGTAGGGAAGCTCCAGTAGCCTATCGGTAAGGGCGTGTGACTTTCAATCCGGAGGTCACGGGTTCAAACCTCGTATTAAGACTTTTTCGGAACGTAGGTACCTAATATGTACAAAATATCATTTGATATTTACCAGTCGCTTTTCGATGAAGGAACACATCGTGTGGAAACCGGACTAATTCCAACAAGTTGCGAGCTTTGTAGATGTACATTTCTAATTTAAAGACATGTGTCCTTATGGCACTGAAACATTTTATTTAGTTCTCACGCTGTTACAACTATACTAATAAAGAGAACATAAATCATGACACGACTATATATTTCTCAAGCCAAGAGAGGCTACACTTAGGAATTTAAGAACCTAATGGCCCATTTTATTTACCTATATTACGTCTACGAATTCACTCTGTATATCGGTGTCATTGACCTATTATAGTCCCACAGATGATTTTTTGCCGCCACAAAGCCATTCATGACACGACAGGGATTAGTTTGGGTCAAAGAGTTTCTCCCACCAGATAGAACCTACAAAATCCCTCACCAGTCAGCACATAAGGTAGACGTAAACGCTAGTAAATGGTTTTGTTGGTGTCAAAAATATTTTATTATGTACAATAATTTCATTTCCCTCGGCGCAAGAGATGTGATGTTGTTCCCGTTAAATAAATTTTGTAACTACAAATGTTTTCACTCCCTGTTGATGCTTTAGTTTAACACAATGTCCAAGGAAGTCATCAAAAACTGTTTCAGTCTACATGTGTAGTGTAATATGGCGATTAGCCAGTTTCAATGTTTAGCAGTAACGCTTTGGTTTACTGCGACAAACGCATATTGCTTGTGTCAGCGATAACTACACATGTATAAATTAGGTATCTATAATAATAAAGGTGTTCACTTCACAACTTACTCTTGTCTTGTTATTATATACTATCTCCTCTCCCGACGCCGCTCGTCGATACATCTCAGAAGATATTTATATTATTATAGTAGCTTGACTAGGCTGTTCCTTCGTATTGCATCTCTCGAAAACACAACCATATTGCCAATTTGACGCAGGGCCAATTAATTAAAAAAACTGTTTCTAAATGTGAGGTGATATGTGGGCGCAGCAAACGCATCACTGTCGCCCATTTGACGTTCATAAGTATAGCCCGCAAGAAACAAGTTTCTTATTTATACTAGACTACACAAATCCATTCACTCCGCAAACTCAATCATTTTATGTGCGCTACAAATTAACCTTTCGTATGATTTGTCCCGTATACTTACCACACAATTTTGACAGTAATTTACAGTTTCAAGGTTAATAAATTCAGTAGCAAATTTTTGACAAAGGCAGACGAAGGGTTAAATGAGTACGAGTATCTTCATAAGACGGGATCTAGTGTAAGGTGATCTGCGGCGAGGCAAACGCGTCAGCGTCGCCAGTTTGATGCAGGACCGATTGCCTGACGGGGGCAATTATTTGCAGCCACGGCGAGCCTGTCAACTACGGACACCCGACCCGGTGGCATAATCCAACTTTCAAAAAACTGATATGTTACATCAAGTTGACAGCGCGATATAATTGCCGAGAATATTCATAGGTAATAATTTATGACATTAATGCCTACCCATGTTAGTGAGTATGAGGAGATGGGACATCTGAAAATTTTGAATTTAAAGAAACGAATGTGCTGAATGCTTTTGGCCAGCTGTACATAATTATGCTGAGACATGGACACTAAGGGCATCCGGAGAACAGAAAGTGAATGCACTAGAGATGTGGTGCTGGTGACGAATGCTGGGTATATCATGGACTGAGTTCCGGACCAACGTACCAATTCTTGAGGAGTTTGGCATTAAAGAGCGTTTGCTTTCTACGGTGAAAACTTGGATCCTGAACTTCTTTGGACACGTGTCTCGGCGAGACGGAACATCCATAGAACGTCTGGTTGTACAACGAAGAGTAGGAGGTGACAGGCCTAGAGGAAGGTCGCCAATGAGATCGACCGACCAAATCAAAGCCAGTCAGGCCACGGTAAGCGAATGCTCACGAAAAGCAGCTCTACGGGAGGAATGGCGACGTGTCGTTAAGCGAGTCGCTCAAAAGTTTACATAATGGCCACGACCACTCTGTAAACAGTGTAACGAAGAAGAAGACATAATTATAAATAGTAGTTCATATATAAACTTCGACGGACTTCGCGGTTACCTAAGACATAAATAAATCCGCTGTACCCGCACTTTGTATCGCACAGGTGTGTCGACAACTTAATGAGCGGCAGTTAAACCCTCCCCAGATGTGTTTTATCATCTCAAGGAGCTTCATCAGCGATTATGGCCCTTACGCCGCCGGTATAAGGGTCACTAAATTCGTGATGACACGTCGTTACGGTATCCGTGTGAGAGCTGGATCGATTCAATCACAGAGCAAAAGATATCGAGGCTCAGTGGAACCAGTATAAGTGGATTCTTCAACGTATAGATAGTGAGGTTTATTAAGAGGATAGTGACGACCGCTTTCCCATACAAACAATAAGTTTTTTAGTATTTTTCGATAGTGTTAAGTGTCAGTCGCGCGTGCATTTCGTTCGTACTTGTCCGTACATGTATTGGCGCAAGTGAGACGCGTGGGCGACTGACATCATTTAGATATCAATTTGATGTCACGATGTATGTTTGAATTGCCCTCCTAACCGCTGAAAGGCAGCGTGCGCGGTGTTTACCGACCGTGCAGACAACTGAGGACCTACCGCGAACCACGTTCGACGTGTTGCCTCCTTGTTACACTTACGTACGAATTTACAAATGCGACAGAGAGGCAAGACTTCGATCGTGGTTCGCGGAAGGCCGTCTGAGGCGTTCGTAGCGTAAGCAATGTTAATAGTCGGGTTAGAATGTAGTATGTAATCGTAACCACTAAGGATGTCCTGCATGCGTTTTATGGAGCTCGTAAGCAGCCGTGTCCGGTAGCCGATGGATTTATTTAGTACTATGTATACTGAACAATCGCCTGCGCTCGCGGTGTTTCACCCTTAGAGCGTTTTCACATTGTACCAAGCCCAGTAAGCTCAAAATTGTGGGTACTAGACGACGATAAATAATAGATAAACACTTAAATATGTATGTACATAGAAACCATTCATTATTATCTGTGATGAACACACAAAAAATTCGTTTACCAGGATTTGAATTTATAAAATCATTTGTGGACAAAGTAAACCATTTTGTTTGGATTTTTTAACAAAAATGACCAATCTGCGAGTTCAAAGCGGCCTGTTTTTAAAGCTTTTGAGTGTATTTGAACGCAAACCCAACCGTTGACAGTAATCCCCGCCCTGTCTACACAGTTTTTGCTATAATAAAACGATACCAGCTTGCAACTTTAAACGGCGGCTGTTAGGGGTTTGTTTTAGTTCGCAGACCTTTTGGTAAGGTCGTGGACAGACAAAATATATGGACATTCATGGATAACATACAGTTGGCATCCAAAAGGCAGTCGAAAGAAACAAAAATATAGATCATATATTATAATCATTTGAATGTCTCATTCCTCGAATATATGCAGACGATATCAGCCTGTCAGTTTAACGCAAAAATTGACAGCTCCGAACAACTGACAGGCTGATATCGTCCGGCGAACTGGTAATCTGTGGGCCTCTTAATTATTATTAATACTCCCTACAAACTTCCAACGAGTCTAGTCCGCCCCGACGTCCCGTGGCACGGCTTGTTGTTGGTGGTTTTTTTTTTGTTGTTGTTGCTCTGTATTGCGGCGCGAAAAGAAACATATAGGACCTACTGGTTTAGGTAAAATAACACAAAATAACGCTTACGTTTTTTTATGATTAAAATATAGGTAAGTACTTCTAATACTAACAAACTCACGAACACGGACGCATACATACAGTACATACAGTATATGTCGATAAGTAAGGCTATGTAGTTTTCCTCTGTCCAAATGAGTTTAAGTTCAGTAACGTAGGTATGTACTTAATTTAATTTTAGTGTTTGTCCAAAACACCTTCGTAAATACGCCGAGGGTCAAATTAACAACAGCGGTTGGATCGTTCGTTGTACTTATAATATAATGTAAGTTGTTTTGAAAGCATTTCCAAATGCTTATTTATTTTTTACTTAAGTAGGCAATCGAGACACAAACGCGAAGTGGCGCGGTGTGGCCCGTAATAAACAAACCATTGATACCAATGGAAATGTTGGCAAATGTCCTACGTGGGCGATCGTTAAGGGGCCCACTGATTAACAGTCCGCCGGACGGTATCGGCCTGTCAGTTAGAACAAAATTTTGACAGTTCCGAACAACTGACAGGCCGATACCGTCCGGCGGACTGTTAATCAGTGGGCCCCTTTACGCGAACGCGCAGTTGCGCGATCTGAGCGCGATTGGGGGGCCGATTTATGAATTTCAAATGCTTGATTTCGTGTGGCTCCCTTCAATATTTCTTCACTACTAGGCATTTAAATTGTACTAATAGAATTGAAAACGAGTGGTCAATACCACTAGATTCCCAATTTCTATTGCTACTATTTCAAAATTATCAATTCGCCGTTTTCCACAGATTTTCGAGTGACAAAATCGAAGTGCTCGAAATAAAGAATGTAGAAGTTATTGACGGAGTGAAGTGCGCTGTCATTGATTTGAATTTTTTTATCTAATATTCTAGGTATTGTGGCGCCAGCTATTTAAGGTTTTTTGACGGACAATTTTTGATACATGGATATTGTTTTCCTTACCGCTAATACCTTCCATAACATACAGTGTGTTACCAGGACCCGGGCTTTTTTTAAGGGAGGTTAAAATATCGTATATCTATAATGTAACCATGACATTAATTTAACTAATAAACTAAATTTCAGACTTCGTTAACTTTCTAACAAAATTTTAACTGCCCGCAATGTACAGCACAGTAAATTGACAAGTAAGTGCTAATGACAGCTCTTCATACTTTGTTTATTACAAAGTTTATTTCAAGATGCACTTAAGATAACTTACACCAAATTAAAGCCACTCTGGTCTCATTGATAAAGACTTTACTACCAACTAAATTAAACTTAAATACAAACCCCACATTTTAATAAAATAATACATTAACCCCACATAATACGAGTACTTGGCGTTGGTTTGGTACCTGTCTGAAGTGCTCGAGAATCCTTTCCTCAACTTGCACTGACATGATCCCGTGCATGGCCCTTTCAGGCTGACCAGGGGCGATTGGCCTATTCTCACGAACTCGCTGAAAAGTCGCTGTTATCAATCGAGCATTGTGTGAATGTCGTCAATTTGGGAATTGTTTTCTACAGCCTTGAGCTGCAGTTCCACGTGTATCAACAACTCTCGAGCATTGTAACCCATTTTAAAGAAAAGCTAATACCAGTTTTTCTAATATTTTTTGGTTTGTTTTTACAACCCGACGTGTTGACCACTTTTGAAATTGTCATGTCAAAGTTGTCAAAAAATTTAATTAATGTATTAAAACCTCCATACATGAACCCAATGATAAGGACGCCAATAATTTTATGATAGTTGTCTCAGCTTTTTACACTCGTACCACGACATGCCCTGTACCACGTGCGTGAGTAACGACAATTACGCAGTACACCCACTACATTGCGTGTGCGAATTTTGGAAATTTAATTGAGCAGTTAATTTACATAATTATGATTTGCTAATACACGCAAACAACTGCTAATGGATCATATTATTACCAGTTTTAATAAAAGTCCGCAGGCCGGTAACACACTGTATAGCTTGATATTTGGCAGGAACGTTAAGAATGCGTGTCATAATAATAATTTGTCGACATTCCTTTACATTCCTTTTATCAATGAGCATACCACTTCAACATCAAAGAGGAATACCTATAATATTACGATCATCTTGAATTCATCGCAATAATAAGCAACAGGAAAAGCGTATTCGTGAAACGCATTCTATTTTATTCCTTTACTTAATATCAATGTAAGTTAATAAGAATTTATATACATTCTGAAATATGCAAAATGCTTATTAACAAATTGCATATTTTGGTGTTATTGATAATTTAATTTCAAATGTGTCACATTTAAAGGTGTCTAATATTAAATAAAATAAAAGATCAAGTGCAACCTATGTAAACTATACTTACACTAATTATCTTTATACTTTACGCTCAGATCATAGAGTTGACCCCTTACTTCATGCCATAAATAAAAAGTATTTGTTTAAAAATGAACTTTCATAGCTATCAATAATTTTTAATATTATAACTGCCATATAGGGCTACGCATGCGGTAAAGGGTTAAGTAGATAAGTTTAAGTTAAGTATAAACTACCTAATACTTACATAAACTAAGAGGAGCCTCGTCTGCCAACAAACCGCTCTGTGGTTTGTTGGCTAAAGAATGTATGTATTTAGATGTAAGTAAGCTTGAGAATAAAATAAACGCTTTATTTATTTATTTTATTTATTAACTTTTGCTTAGGCACTGATCAGTGCACTCTATATTAAACTTAAGCATGTAGCCAATATTCAAGCTCGGTTTACAAGTTAATTAGTTCAAAAGACGTAAAATTAGACTAAAAAACTTGCTCGAATTGCCAAAATCTCTTTACATTTTCCGAGAATATTTTTATAAGAAAATCGCCCGTTATTATTTGCGAGCTGAAACCATGATGCCGCAAATAAGGAATATAATATAATAATGAGACAGCAAAAAACGTAAGTAATACGCGTACTCACTTCTTTGACTTCTTTGTGAAAAGTAATTTCATACATGACTAAACATCAAAGAAAACCTTGAATTTTTATATTACTTTGGCTTTCATCAGAAGTCGAGAAAACATTGCGGAAATATGTTGACTTCCGAGATAATTAGTCCTGACAAATAAAACTAGGATTCTTTACCCAACGGAAGCTGAAGGATGGCAATGTTTATTGAATGTTTAAGTTACCTACCGTAAAAACCCGTTTTAAGTGAAAACACGGTATCCCTAGGACAAACTAGTTTTCCGTAAAGCCTTGGTGAAAACTAGGGTTTCTGCTCGAGAATTCTCGAGGCAAGAAATCTCGAGAAATTTGTCCTAAGTCGAGACGGGAAAAAAAACTCAATGCCTCGAGAACTCGAGAAATAAATCTCTTGTGAAAAGTAAAAAGAAAACACGCGTATAACGCGTGATGTGTCTATAGTTTTATTCTTTAGGTAGTTAAATAAATGTAAACAATATATTTTTTACATTATCAGGTAGGTATTTAAAACAATGATTAGGTAGTTAACCAACCAAATAAAAAAACTGCCTTGATCCGTTCCCTATCCTATCGTTCTAACTTCAACCGATTTTCATGTTTTGAAACTTTTGAACTGTCATGACGGGTCTTTTTATTAAACCACGCTTTAAAAAAATTAGTAACTATACTTATGAAAGCAAAATAATGTAACTTATCTTATATGATTTGTAATTGTTACATATTTGCGGTGATTTAATTTTCAAGTGTTTTTTTTTTTCAATAAAAGGGCACGTCAAAATCCCTTATCTTCTTTGTAATGCTAAAACACGAATTGCAGGGCCATATAATAACAAATATTATTATACTTAATTTCTATTGATAAATCAAATCATTCCGATATATTCCAATTAGCAAAATATCACAATTTTAGCAGCTTCATTGTTACCTTGACGATTTCGTAGTAAAACTTCTGTAAGTTTGTCACATCGAGTTAAATTTATTGACTTGAACATTCTTGCCTAATAAAATACCATAGGTATTGTGGTTTGATTACATTTAGTTAAATACTTAAAGAAATACACTACCTATCACATCACCAGCGCGCACGCCTGCACCTATAGTTTTTGTTGTTTGTTGTTGAATTTTTGATTATTAAGTGCAATTTTATGGTAACTAAAAATTTACTACGTTTGATTATTGATCTCACCTACTCTTCTTATGATTCTGATTTGTAATAAAGCAAAAAATTAAACATACATGGTGTTTTTTGAAACTTTCAAAATTTCTCGAGATACTCGAGAAATCTTGGTCGAGAATTCCCGTGCCTCGAGAAACTAAAAAGGTCGAGAAACCAGAAACCCTAGTGAAAACGCGTTTACACTAGTTAAAATAGTTTTCTGTAACCCTATGCTATAGTGAAAACTAGTTTTCAGCCTTTTCTTCGAAAAATAACTAGTTTAGTATTGCTGTAAATTATTTTAAAAATTAAAAACCATGTTTACAGAAATCTCACATTAATGTCATTGTTATGACAAGTCAACTGGTGTTGCCGATATGTTTCACCCTTAGTTCCATTTTAATTCCTACATAACAATTGAATGTAGTAGGTACATAATAATATTATGTAGGTATTATCTAGTTGCCAAAGCGCATTTAGCTAGCACTAACGTTTAACGCTCATAATGTGACCCTACCTATACGCATTTCATGCAAGTGTGACCTAATCTTGCAATCACGCGTGCAATCCGCAATCCACAATACACAGTACCTATTCAGGCGCAAACGCCTAGCACATTCCATCAGATGGTATCACACGTGACGTCATGCGCCGGTTATCATTTAACAGGCACGTTAATGTTATCACTGCAGTGATTTATAGCCGCTCTGATTGCGCCGAGTCAACATGAATGGTAGCTAATCAGACATTGTGTACAATAATTAGCTAGGCTGCTGGGAAATTAACTGGCATTACAGGAAAACATAGATCGCTTACGCAATAGATGGGCCATTTTATTAAAAACTAGCGACACACAAAACCTTATCAAATTATACACCTAAACCTTCAAGAATCACTCTATAGACAGGTGACAACCGCATGAAAATACGTTCAGTAGTCTTTCAGTTTATTGCGAACATACATACCTACACACAAACAGACAGACGCGGCGGGGGGACTTTGTTTTATTAGGTGTAGTGATATTTTGCGTGCCCGGGTTGGCGGATATCATGTTTTTGAATTGTTATTTTTAGTACATTTTTACAAAATAGTAGTCGATGTGTTCGGTCTAAATAAATTGCGCAATTTACAAGCAATTTTAATTTTTTTAGCTCTTATGCAAAAACTGTTACAAATTTTTAAGGTGCATTTTAGACCTATGTTCTTTTCTTGAATCGATGAAGTAACATATTAGAGAAAGGTCTAAAGATTTGCTATTCATATCTTTGGGCAACCGTATTATGATCAAAAACTCTGCTGACTGAACCTACTGCACCTTAAACCTCGCCGTCAACAGATCGCGTATTGGTGATGACAGCGAAGCCTAGAATATGATATGTTTCATAATACAGAGTCTATATGCAGTCGTCTATGTATAAAATCATTTGGGATTTGATCAATGGAACGTTTCCGAATAGAGCGGAGTTTTGATAAATCACATCGATATTTCCGATAGCGGAGAGGATAGTTTAAGCTTCTTATTCAAATCAAAATTCTAATGTTTATTCTGCAAATAGGCCTCAAGGGCTCTCTGTCACTAGTCTGAAGATGTGTTCCCTTTAGTTTTATTACCCTCTTGGTGAAACTAGTGGGATTTTAATCCAGATCTAATTACTTAATGTTGTTATTGTTAGGGTCATTTGACTCATTTGGGTCAATCCACTGCGTAATTCCACGTAAATAGGGAAAATTGCTTTATTTCCATGTTTCAAAAATGTACTAAAATTCAGATTTTCGCACTAATAACACATAAAACTCACAGAGTATTTAATGTTTTATGATTCTTTTAGCTGCTTTACATTCAATATTGACGATTTCTTTTTGTATGTGTTTAAAGTAGAAATTGACCTGTGTGTGCATACTCGTGGCCTACCCTATGTGGGTAAAATTAAGCTATCGGGTAAAAGTACACAAATATATCGGTTGGATAGTTCGCCATAAGAAAATTTGAATGGTATTAGTATAACGAATATTTATTTAATTGGCTGATTAATATTCACTAACTAATTTATAACTGTACTTGAAAGTAAGTATTTAAGAGCCCATCAATATGCACATATATTGACGAATCCTGCAAGATAAAAACTATTTTGATGTATTTAAAAGGTACTTAAATACAAAATACAGTACGTAGCGGGCTCCTTTTTAACAAGCTTTTATTAGGTCGTCCTGTATGTAACTAACTTGTAATGGAATCTAAGGTAACTAATTTAACCATCTTCCAAGGATCGTAGCGTCATGAAAATTGGCAGCTGTATGTAGTTCTGATGACAATACAATAATATGGTACTGTCGAACTGATCTGATGATGGAGACAGGAGGTGGCCATAGGAACTCTGTGATGAAACAACGCAACCTAATTGTGTTAGGTTAGGTTAGGGTTTTTAGAATTGTCTCGATGAGTATTAGTTGTCTGTCGTAAGAAAAGTACAGTCAGCGATAAAAGCTTGTATCAAAACTGAAATTTTTGCCAAAAACTTATTTAAACATATCTTTCGTTAAATTTAAATAATCACGATTAATTAGCAGTGGCGCTAGTGCACACGTTGATGGGCTCTTAAAAATGATTGATTTTGACTCACTTAGCTTCCGTATCTCACGTTGATCCAAAATGTTGACGCAAAGGGCACCAAATCCTGCTAATACACACTTCGCTGCCTCTCGTTCGCCGAAGAATGGCCCACCGCGATC
This sequence comes from Cydia splendana, assembly GCF_910591565.1. Taxonomy (NCBI): domain Eukaryota; kingdom Metazoa; phylum Arthropoda; class Insecta; order Lepidoptera; family Tortricidae; genus Cydia; species Cydia splendana. The sequence goes on along the minus strand of NC_085976.1, from coordinate 5,113,324 downwards.
TTTTACCCACAACGTGATTTTACCCCGAATTACTTAACCTTTTTTTTTAAGTGAAAACTTTTTGTGATGGGGAAAAAATGTTAAACTCGCAACAGGTGTCACGTGACTGTAAGATTCGTAAGACGTAAGACGGACACGTGACCTGATCGGATAACTGTTACAATGTCATTGAGTTTTTCTTTATTGATTTAAATGCCACCTAGTGACTTTCCCTCTAACTGGTACTAATATAACTCGAGTACTAACAGTGATGTGCTTAGGGGTTTCAAGTAATGCGACGAAATAACGCTAGAGGGCGTTAACCTCAATTATACATAGTGCTGCAGACATTTTGCACTAGATGGCGCTGATATTATTTTTTGACGTAAGACGTAATACGCATCGTAAGACGGATACGTGACCTGATCGAAAAACTGTTACAATGTCATTGAGTTTTTTTTTATAAGAGGGGAAACGCTTTACGCATACCACGCGGCGCGGAGACGGGCCGGGATGGTTATGTGGGACTCCCTGTTGTGGGCTAATGAGACGCCAGGTTTACCCACTAAAACCCCTCTGTTGCCGCCTCGCTGCTATACGGCGAGGTTCCAGGAACGCCGAAGTACTCTTCCGCAACCTAACCTAACCAAAGTAGGTATAACGTACTTATTACCCACCTGTGGCGAAGCCAAAGACGGAGAGCTATGTGTTTGAAGCTAAAAACAAAAATAAAAATAGGTCACTATACTCACTATTAATTTTTTTTAATTTCAAAATGATAGAACTAAATCTAACTAAATCGCCCAGAGGCCGTGAGTTCAAGTCTCACCCAAGACAGTAATTTTTCCACTTTAAAATTTATTCTAAGCTTAACTAAATCGGTTACGGAAATCGGACAAATTTATAGCCACAAAACGCAAATAGAAAATCATTTTAACCCTGCCGAGGAAAACTTCCAAATGAATTTCCTAAAATGCAAATCAAATCGTAAATTATGTTTGGAAATTTGAAACTACAGTTTAACGTAGCGGAAATAAATTAAAATTTTATTCCTATGAGATCTGGAAGGATTGCAGAGCTTCCGTTCGGATGAAATGCATTAGTTTAATGTAGCAAATGACTTCTAAAATAAGTTGTTTTATCAATTTTAAATTTGTTTGTGTTGTTTGTAATAAGCAGGCAGTCATTTAATGATATCATTGCTCAGGGAATGGTCTCTTGCAAAACGATTTGCTGTTTTAGAGACCTAGTACCATGCATAGCAAAATATTAAAAGTTACATCCGGTTACCAGGTCTGAACTATGTTTAATCTAATATCATATGTAACTGATTGAAAAAATATCTCAAGTCTATGTAGATATGCGGCGACCAGTCGACAGTGCGAAGGTGACAGTCTATTTCCAACGACAGCAGCACTACCATTCATTTTACTATGGAAATTGACAATAACACCGACGCGTTCGTACTAGTAGTGCAGCTGCGGTCAGAAATGGGATGTTACCCTAACGGCTCGAATATCGTTAATCATAAACGTCTGTTAAGTCTAACAAGTCCATCATATTTAATCGGTTGTTAAAAAAATGGGGTTTGTTAAGTTTTATTAATACGGGTCCTTAAATAATGGAGGTAACTGGCAAGAGCAAGATGAGTGCCACGAATTAACATCGTAATGCAGCCATTCTCAAAGTATGCTCCGCGAACCCCCAGGGCTCCGCAAAGCCTCTGTGTGGACTCCGCGAGAAACAGCGAAAACAAATCAAGAATCAGTTCTTCTATATCTCTGGTCCACAGAACGATTTTTTTTTATTTGGGTCTCCTTCATATATTTCGCTTTCCAAAAGGGTTCCATCGCCAAAAAAGTCCAAGTTCAAGTGTCGTAATGGAAGAGGCCTATTTCTGGCAGTGGATTAGAATAAGCTGCTGACGATGACGTTCGGTAGCTCATAAACGCATGCACGCTCATTCTGCTAACGGGTGTTTACGTTCAGAGTTCAAAATTATTCATAAGCAGCCCCCGCTAGCCGTTGCGTTAACATACATGAGCTGCATACTGTTCCCTAGCTCATCATAGCATTGGCGTCAAAAAAACTACTTAACGTGTGACCTACGACTTAACCCTTTATAAGGCATAAGAGTGTCTGGAATTATGCAAAATTGAACCCTATCACTTTGAAATAAAGTTCAAAATCAGGTGGGAAACATATTATGACCTAGTGTGGTGAACCACACTAACAATAAACTAACAATTTTTAAGCATTAATATTAAATGTTATTATTTTTAGTGACATAAAATCTGTTATTGACTTCAGTAATCATTATGTAATACAACTATCTAATCATTTTAAATTAAATAAAACATTGTTAATTATTGTAGGTACATATGTATACATATAACTCGATTTTTAGATTTATAAATATTGCCGTGCCCCTACCAGGACCCATGTGAAACAAACTATTATATAACACCTGTGTATCTACCATGGATACAATAAATATATGAATATGAAAACTTATGGTAGTGGCAAGGTAAGGCGATTAGAATAGAACAGCCGCGTTAAATAGTGCCCGACACTTGTCAGCGCGCATCAGCGCCCCTCAATATAATCCCTTTACACTATGCAATATATCGGATTCTCGCTAATCTATCGTGTAGTGTTTGCTTGTCTGTTCTGTCTTTACATTACGCAATTTTCATTGGTTTTAGAAAGAAATTGAATGTACGGGAATATAAGTGCATAAAGGTTGCCAGGTTGGTGCAACGGCCATTGCCATTAGTTATAATATTTATAAGGTACCCAATTTATAAAGTTTTATATAGCTTGCGCTTTACCTAAATTTATTTATTATGCTCTAATATCCTAATACCAAACGTACAGTGTACCAAAGAATGATCGTTGCCAGTGAAGCAAATGGTACCTATCGTACTAGTCTAGTACCTAGTACTAGTCTGTTTTATCTAAAATTCATCATCATCATCATTCACAGTAACATCATATATTATAGTGACATGAAAACTATACCTACATCTAGTAGTGGCATGAAAAATACACGCGCTAAAACTGACGACCAAAAAACCCTCAATGCATGCACGTCGCACTGACCGAATTACATTTTAGTACCGCGCTGCCTGAAACTACAAATTTGAAATCAGAACGCGTTAAACGCCTGTCATCAGGAATGCGCCTTTACCGAACAAGCAAGCACCAGGCGGAGGCCAGGCGAGATAACGTATTTTAGCGTATTTTCGCCCCTCCTAAACTTAATTTCATTAACAGGTAACCAACCTAATAAATTTACAGTTGCGAGTCAATAGGCGGCGTGAGGCACGAGGTATTAAATGGAGCCACCGACCCTCGTAAATTTGGAGCAACTTATTGGTATTAACAACAGCCTGGATTAGGTCCGGTGACCGACGAGGTCGGGCTCTATCCAATGAGGTTTTATACAATTGTTACTGTCAGTAGAAAGTCAATAAATAAGTTGTACTCAGTTTCTATTACGCTAAAGTTTAATTTTGCTTGGTAAGAAGGAAGGACCAAAACGTGCCAAGCGAGAGGCACGAGGAGACCTCTGTCCCTTTCAAAATTGCCATTCAGGAAGCTAAATCTTATTTGATTATATTTCGATAAAATTATATAAAATATATATTTAATACATTTTATGTGGTTATTCCGCCCACTTATTACTTACTTAATATTCTTAAGGGTGGCATTCCACTTGTCCAATATCTTTGTCCAATGTGCATTGCAGTGCGTGCAAATACACATTGGACAAAGATCTTGGACAAGTGGAATACCAGCACCCTGTGGGAGTTATAGATTCGCACAGTAAAATCTATAATAATGACATTTAGCATGTTTTGTTTAGCTGTGAGAACATTTATTTCATAGTCACCTTAAAGAAAGAGACAGACGACTTTCTCAAGCTATCTCACTCGGCAACTTGTTTTAGGCGAGTTCGCAATCTAGTTAAATATTGTACGTCTATGGTTCTATCTTACAGGGTTAATGGGAGCCAAGCGGAACAAACTGCGTCCATTCGTCTTAAATCCGACTCAAAGGCGTTTTTGTGCTCTCGTTGATGGAATGTGTGCTGTTTGCTGTAAGCCAATCAATACGGTGGACATTTATTAGGTCACTTCCGATACCTACGGGTATCGTAATTATTTATCCTCACAGAAATTGGGTCATCGAGGCAGAGGGATGAGTAGGTTCGCTAAGATAAAGCTGTGATTTAATAACACGGCTAAGTACCTACTTTGTGCAACGAGGGGGTTAAGTGAAATATTGGAAAAGAGGGGACGTCGCGCAGCAAAGTCGCGGGCAGAAGCTATTAGCATTCTATAAGTGAGTATGTGTGCATGGGACATCGGCTTGTCGTGAAGTCACAGTTTTATACAAGCGAACCTACCTGTGTCTAGCAACTCTGTGTATAGTGGAGCCACTTTTGACCCCTACTACTCACGTACGTAACTCAAAATCTATTGAACATAAACATATGAAATTTGGTTAGTTTATTAAGCTTCCAAAGACCTACTAGAACCCCAAATTTCATGAATATGAATTATATCTAAAAATCGGGATTTTTCCCACTACTGACTGACCTACCTCTCCTAACATCAAAAACCTAACCCGCTTCCAGATGACCTAGCAAGTTGAAATTTGGCATCCAGCTCTATAAGGGGCGTTGCTAGCCCCTTATAGAAGCTACGCGCACTAAGCACCCATGGAGCCATGGTCCCAGAGTTTCAACACCAAACGCTGCAAATATGTAGCTACCTATATTGATTGGAGTATACCAACAGCACTCTTAATGACCATCGGAGGACCTTATGCCTTACCAATAAGGTTTACGAATTGTCAGTTAACATTGGGGACCTTATCCAAATCTATTCGTGGTCAATGAAGCCTGAAATGCTACCGAGTGTATCGCAAATACCATTTGTCGTAATACATTGATTCTGGCTCTGCGTTTATCGAGAAGGGATAAAATGATTGAGCTATACAAGTTTATTTCTCTTCGGTCATAGAATGACGTACTAACGACTATTTCCTGCTAAAACATCTAATAAGTCAATTCTAAGAGCACCCTGAATTGACTTCTGTAGGACTAAGATGACTTTTTATCATTTGTCACCATGCCTGTCACGTTCAAACAAATATGTAATGCGAAATTGACGCATGGCATGACAGGTGATAAAAATGCGACCATGATACCGTTTCTGTTTTGTAAAGGATTTCGACCCTGGAAAATATTTCTCATCATACAACCTTGTAATTACATGATGGAATCGACTTTATGGTACACCATACAGTGGTGGGCAAAATGTAATCTAACTACTGATTACTAACTACAACTACATTTTGTAGTTAGTAATCGTGATTATTGATTACAAGAAGTAACCGTTAAAAGTAGTTAACATTTTTGATTACTAACTACTAATTGTAGTTGCAATAACGGTTGCGTGATTACTTTTTCTAACTAGTAGTAGTAGTAGTAGTAAACTCTTTATTGTACAAAAAGACATATCAAAAATAACATACAATTAGTAAGAACGTGACGTTTAGCGTCGCATGAAGTAGGTAGATTGCAAAATGAGACGAAAGAAAACTAACCAGAGTAAATTTTACGAAATATAATTTTAAAAAAATAAAAAAACTAAAGGAAAGACAAGGTCGTGGATCTTTTCTGAGCTGGCAATTAACAGTGGTGAAACGAGTCCTTGATAGGGGTCACTTCCCTGCACTACGTCGCAGAACGTCGAACTTGGAGGTGGCCGTCTTCAAAAAAAGGGTTCCGGATCCAGCACGGGAACCTTCCGGAACGAAGCGGAGCATGCGAATTCAGGTTGGTAGGTTCCGACTCCAACTACTTATCTATCAGAGAATTCAGCAGAGATTGGCATTTCGTAATTGATCCCTAATAGGTTTCAGGGAGTGCAGATTTCAAAAATGATGACCAAGAAAAATCAAAATGATTTTTACAGGGATGTATTAAAGTAGTCAGTAGTTATAACTACTCGGTTACAGTAAACAGATTAACAACAACTTTATGTAACCTGATTATTGTAGTTAGGTTACATGTAGTTATGACTAATTGTAGTTAACTACTTTTAGTCGTAATAAATAGTTAGATTACAAATAGTAGTTAACTGCGCCCAACACTGGTACCATATATAAAATACCTATGTATATATTTAATAGAATAAACAAATGATTACCGTGTTATCGCATATACAAAGAAGAGATTCCACAAGGGTATATTGTTAGATTTTTGCTCTACCGCTGTTTACAAAATTTGAATACCATTAAAACCAAACTCGTAAAATCCACTTCTTATTTCTGGTGAAGATCGTTTATTCACATATCAACTTACTTGTTCATACTGAGTACTAAACTAGATTTAGGATGACCGCCATTCAATATACATAAGCAGCTTAGGTACAATCTATTTCAATGTTGCTACAAAGGGATTACCTATGTAGCAAGTTATTACAGTTGTAAGGTTTTAGCAATACCTATAAAATATGTAGGTACATGGAAATTCAGATAGAAGATATAGTCGTGTCTTATAGAAACCTATATAGCTTAATATTATACAACATAGGAAGCAGCCGCATAAATGCGATAGTACCTATTGCCGTAGTAAAATAAATATAAGTAATAAAAGATATAGAAATTAGTACACGGAAACATAATGATACTAGGTACTTATACTATTACGAGTATGTAGTTAAACACTTGACTTACTGAAAATCTTAATACTTACTTGCTATAAAGTTGGGCAACTTTAAAACTACCTAAATACTCGTACATACCAGTACGGCTACCACCAGTTTTGACATTGACATAACGCTCACGTTTACGTAACTTACTTTCTATGCATCTCGCTCGTACTCGCATATGCGAGCAATAGTGGAAGCGAGATGTACAGAAAGTAAATTACGTATTTTCACACTCTCTAAAAACAGTATCCCCCCTTTTCACTTAGACGGGTATAGAGTTATGTTACGACTATACACTGAGAAAAAAAACTAACAAAAACACACTTAGAATTACAAAAATAAAACTTAATCCGGGGACAAGGAGAGTCAACTAATAGGAACAAATTGACTTTTGCAATTTCCATTTAGTAGGAAATACAACTTCTATATTTGTAATTTGAAGTATGCTAGAGTAATTTCAGAAATTTGGTTTTGTTATTCCGAGAGGTGCTTTAGCAATATCGGAGGTGATGACGTCATGGGTGAAAACTAACCGTTTTGTAATTCTAAGCGTGCTTTAGCAATATCGGAGACGATGACGTCATAGGTTTTACTAAACTGTACTGCGATTCCAAGGTAGCTGTTGTTATTCTAGAGATAATGACGTCACAGGCAAAAACTAAACTGTTTGCAATTCCTCCGCCCCTAGCAAACGGGCGCCGCGAGAGCATGTCGCGCGCGTGGTAGCTACCCGTCTCTATTTCTGTCTGTATGAATAAAAAAGCATTTGGTAGTATATCTCTGTACTAAAGAGGCACTATAAAAGCCTGTCGAGATATTCTACCCATTCCTTTCTTATTCATACAGTCAGAAAGAGACTAGTAGTTATTACGCGCGCAACATGCTCTCGCGGCGCACCTGTGCTAGGGAGGTTGGAATTGCAAACAGTTTAGATTTACCTGTGATGTCATTATCACTAGAATAACAACAGCTAGCTCGAAGTTGCAGAACAATATATTCCTGTAGACCCCAACTACACAGTAGGTCGCGGGTTAATATGTCCATGGCCCACAATATATCCTAAATTTATTATTTAACTTAAGTATGTTTTAAACAAAGAAGACACGAGACACGCCCGCCCGACATCCGACACAATACTAACTCTAACCAAATGAACGTAGCAAGTAGTACGTTTCGCTGTGTTGGTATTACAAAACTCGTTTAGTGATTGGTACAACAATGAACATAAACACAACAAGTCTATCTACTAAATACCAGTAAACTTTGTAATGTCGCTATAGTAACAACTGAATTGTTATTTTAAATGGGGTAATGTTATTCCCGCGAACTCGTTTTTTAGATATTACAAAACTATGTAAGTGAGACATTTACTAAAATCATAACTTGAAATCACAGATGCTTTTTTCCAAAAATCACAAACTTTACTAGTAAAAATCGGAGAATTTTAGTAGTAATAAAAATGGATTGTAACAAATACTGAACTTTGTTTAATGCTCCATTTACTAAAGTCTGTTTGCTGAAATTAGATTTAGTATTACTGAGCTGTTTGTAGAAATAAATAAATTTTACAGAAATAGTGAAACTTCCATGATTACTACTAAAACTTCATTTTTTCCCCCAGTACAGAACTGTTTATTAATTCCTGGTGATGATTTTTCTCTCAGTGTAACACTGTTTTTTCATTTAGAAGGATTGTATAATAAATTAAGTTTTTCTCTAGATGACCTCATGAAGTCCACTGGCTAGCTTGAATTCGTCCACAACGTGGGGCACGTACAGCAACGATATAAACCCGCAATGAAACGTTTATGACGGAATCACAAATGCATTTTTCGTGTCCCTGAAAAAGTGGCGGCGTTGAGCGCTCGCCCCTCGGGCCTCGGCAGGCTTAAGAACTGGGACTTACAGGACAAAAGCCTAGCTATCAAGTATTTTTGTTTATAATTAGCAATTAGTAACTGTTTCAGTACTTAAATAAATAACTAGTTTCATAGTTAGGCTGGCAGTCCTTAAAAAGATCCCACGCGTGGCGAACATTTCATAATTTTTACCGTTAGGTAGGTAGGACAGGTTACTAATGTGACCATGCTCAGAGATGCTGAAGTATTTTATTTGAACTTTAATAATCACATCATGTTTTATTATTATTAATTCGTGCAAGCACGATGCATGCACCTTGAGTAATGTAGATTTATCATCAAATTAAAATGAGATTCAGGAATTACATGAGCTATTGTTAACACCGAGGTTTTCTCGAGAGACTACCAGAATGGGATTTTTCAAAAAAGAAGTGTTCGGGGTTCTAAAGGGATAGCAACCCGCATGTCACATCCCTGAAGTTAAAAGCGGAAATATGCTACTTTAACCGCTTACCATAAGGCGCTTGTTTGCCACCGACTTGTAGGCGTATTCTCATCTTAAACAGTTTATTAAAAAACGCTGAAATTCATCTTTGCTTTCTAGTCACAATGACGGTGTGCTCCGCTACAATCTTTAAGAATAATGTTTGATACATTTTTCTCGTGGTTGTTGAGCGATCGATTTTGTGTCTTCTTGTCACTTCTCGGAACGGTTTATCTTATCAACGATAGCACTTACCATATACATTGTTATTCACCCCAACCACCCATCTACAATAGCTGGGAATAACATAAACTAAAAGCACTTTAGTTGGAGGCCGTTTGTGATTTTAAGACAATTATTTTAATACTATATTAAGACACAATGAATAGCTTATAATTATTCGAATTTAAACTGTCGTGAGTCATCCTATCATATGCTAATTTTACGGTGTAAAAACTAGCCAAGTCAAATCCTGAACTTTAATTACATCCCAAGCGAACTACATAGAACTTGGCACCCATATAGAAGATCTCAATTCTTTTTCCGGCGAAGTAAACAACGACGCATACTCTTAATGTTGAACTTGGCTCGCATTTCACATTTATGTTTTTCATGGGATTTCATTATTTATTCATGTACCATATTTTATAGTAGGTATACTTGGTCAAGCAAATCTTGCCAGCAGAAAAAGGCGCGAAATTCATATTTTCTATGGGACGATAACCCTTCGCGCCTACATTTTTTTTATATTTGCCGCCTTTTTCTACTGACAACATTTGCTTGACCATCTATAGATACAGACACCTAAGCTAAGTATCTCAGTAAATATTTGACAAATATTTGACAAATGCTAAAAATAATTTGATAAACGCTAAATCATTTAGGCCTTACACAATCACTGCCGAAATCAGGACAGACGAGATACTTACTCGGAATGGGAATTTCATTACGTTCACAAAAGTTATACTTTCAATAAAAAGTAATTCGGGCTTCTTACGGCCCAATCCGAACAATGCTTATAAATCACACCGATACGATTATGATCTGTCAGTGTCGAATGAATTATTTCTTAAAAACGTCACTTTTGCCACTGACAGATCATAATCGTATCGGTGTGATCTCTTATAAGGATTGTTCTAATTGGGCCGTTAGTGCGAGGCTCGTGTATTAAATTGGTATTAAATGACTTTTTTAATTAGTATTCAAGCTCTTATAAATCAGTTGAAATCAGAATTATTACAATTACCTACATCCCTTATATACCGAGGTGCTCATTTATTTCATTTTATTTTGTTGAACAACATTTATCTTAAACGTATGTACATCAGTCGCCATCAGATATATCGGAGCGGCCAAGGTGCTCACAAATATCGGAACACGCCTCTATTGTCAGGCCGTTAGAGCGCGTGTTCAGATATTGTGAACACCTTGGCCGCTCCGATATATCTGATGGCGACTGTACCTAATAAACCAACCTACCTAATAACCAATAAACCAACAAGGACAGTTATTAAGCGCCCAAGTTTTTTTTTTCAATTATTTTATGGTGAAATAATAAAAGTACCTGTTGTATGTTCATCCAAACAGGAGATTTCGACAAAATGATTTTTAGGGTTCCGTACCCAAAGGGTAATAAAATCGGGCAAGTGCGAGTCGGACTCGCGATGAAGGGTTCCGTACCATATATAAAAAAAAAGGCAAAAAAAAACGGTCACCCATCTAAGTACTGACCATTCCCGACGTTGCTTAACTTTGGTCAAAAATCACGTTTGTTGTATGGGAGCCCCATTTAAATCTTTATTTTATTCTGTTTTTAGTATTTGTTGTTATAGCGGCAACAGAAATACATCATCTGTGAAAATTTCAACTGTCTAGCTATCACGGTTCGTGAGATACAGCCTGGTGACAGACAGACGGACGGACGGACGGACGGACGGATGGACGGACGGACGGACGGACGGACAGCGAAGTCTTAGTAATAGGGTCCCGTTTTACCCTTTGGGTACGGAACCCTAAAAACGGGACCCTATTACTAAGACTCCGCTGTCCGTCCGTCCGTCCGTCCGTCTGTCACCAGGCTGTATCTCATGAACCGTGATAGCTAGGCAGTTGAAATTTTCACAGATAATGTATTTCTGTTGCCGCTATAACAACAAATACTAAAAAGTACGAAACCCTCGGTGGGCGAGTCCGACTCGCACTTGTCCGGTTTTTTTGAATAATATTTCATTGCCGAATGGACAAGCTTTCTACGGTTTTCAACAACTAGTCAGGACTCTTCGAGTAGCAAAAGGTTGATAAGGTTGCATTGTTTCAGTAAAGACTTCCCGTAAATAACTTAAATAGGTATCTATAATATCTGGGAGACCGAGCTTTGCTCGGAAAATATATAAAAACTCAAAAATGCGCGTTTTCCGAGAGATAAGACCTAGCTATAGATCGATTTATCGCCCCTGAAAACCCCCAAAAAAAAAACATTTATTCGGATGAAATAAACCCTATTTTACAAATATTTTTCTTCTGCCAAACTGCAGGGCAGTTTGTTGGCAGAGGGAACACCCTTAATACACAGATGGGTAGACTTAGCTAATTGCCTAATTAAATGTTAACTTAAGTACATCTTATTGTTTATGCTGGTATAACTTTAACTTAATTTTGTTTAATAAAAACATTTTCAATTTCAATTTAAACATCCTTACTGATTTACATTCCCTTATTTCATACGGCAAACTCCCATATAGCAAATTTCATCGAAATCGTTAGAGCCGTTTCCGAGATCCCCGAAATATATATACATATAAATAAATAAATAAACAAGAATTGCTCGTTTAAAGGTATTAGATAAGTATGCAAAATGTTTAGGTAGAGACTTTATATAACACCTAGGACCCCATTTTATGAAAGTATTTACAGTATACATTTTTTCAGCTGTGATTTGTGAACCTTTGACAGTTGCTGGACCAGTGATGAGCAGACTTTCCACCGGTGTTGCCGATTTACACTAGAAAAAATGTAACATATCGATGTATAAATAATAATCGACCACGAGCATGTCGGGCCATGCTCAGTGTAGGGTTTCGTAGTTGTAGTTACCATTCTGTCAAAATAGGCCAAACGGGGGCTATTAGTAAGTACCTTTGCAGCGCTTTATATATGTCGTAGTCAGATCGTATAATCCGCCGTATTACATTACGGCTAGCCGTTATCAAAAACAGGGGCGTTTTGAAATGCGGCGGTTCGACGATTAGCCGGATTGTCATTGCGATACGTTCTTCAATAAGGCGGCCAACGTTTAGCCGCATCGTACTACTATTTTAGATTGTAGAGTGACCAGTTCTTTCGGTCGCCCACGTAACCGGAGTTTGACAATGTTTGCAATTTAATTTATTTTTACCATGGTCCCACCGCACTATATGTGTTTCTTTTCCAAAACATTTCCTTCACAACTTAAATAGACGGAGCCCCGCAAGCGGGGCTCCTATTTCTGGGCGGTTTGCCCTTCGGGCATCTGAAGCTACCTAACGAACCTAACCTACTTACCTACCTACGCTTTTTTCCCCAAAGTGTAATGTTTTCACGGACGTCTCACTAAATCAATAGGTAGGTAGGTTAGGTTCGTTAGGTAGCTTCAGATGCCCGAAGGGCAAACCGCTCAGAAATAGGAGCCCCGCGAAGCGGGGCTCCGTCTAGTTAAGTTGCGAAAGAAATGTTTTTTGAAAAGAAACAGTCCGACGAACTCCATTTTTGATGGACACCCCAGCGTTTGTCAGGCAGCGCCACGGGTGTTAAAAATGGGAACTAAAAACTGTCAAAGCGGCGGCTAATGACTCGCTGTATTACATTACGGCTAGCCGTGTTGAAGAACGTATGGCGCCGAATACATTCCGGCGGATTCTCATTCAGCCGCATTCAATCCGGCTAATCGTTAAGCCGCCGCATTTCAAAACGCCCCTGTTTTTGAAAACGGCTAGCCGTAATGTAATACGGCGGATTATACGATCCGACTGCGACATATACATTACGTCTTTTTACTAAGGAAAGAAGATTTTTTGCAATAACTCACAAACGACTAGACCGATCATGTTCGCTATAGTTTTTATTGAAAGTAACGGGTGGGCCAAACGGGTGTTGGCAGTTTGAAAATTGAATAAAAAAAAAACTTCAAATCGTACAACATTTTTAATACTACTTTTAAAAACACAAGTTATGGAAATTTTATGACTCAAAATAATGTGTAGTTTAGTGGCCAACCTGAGTTTCTAGGCGCTCTTGAAGGCAAAATCTCAAATTATGGATTTTTTTTCGAAATATTCCCCTCGGGGATATTGGCGATTTCCGAAAATTTTTCCTTTTGTGCTGCTCAAAATCTTTCGAATTTTAGTCAAAGACTACAAATTTGAGGTAATACCACAGAAAAAAAATCAAATGGACCGAGATCGGGGCTGGGTGGTGGCCATTTGTTATCATTTCTTTCGGAAATGAGATGAGCATCTGATTGGCAAAATGAAGTTGGTTATTCGCATCATTTGGTTTTAATTCATAAACAAACTGAATATTTTAAACCTTAAGATGCAAATTATGCTTCAAAACTTGTCGCAATGTTGAATTTTTTATTGTCCGTAGCCCAAACTCTCTTACGCGTTGATTGTTGCGGATTTTGCCGAACGCTTGCTCCACAATGTCGGCCGTTCTCTCAGAGGCTAGACGTCCGCCAGGCATTATTGCTATGGTCGAGCTGGTTGTTACAACCATTATGATCAATTTGCGTATAACATTAACACTTGGAACCTCGCGTTAATCTCGTAAATGATATTCCTGTCGATACACCCATGGTGCAGTAATCAACGAACGAACGCTCATACACAAAATGTAGGCTCCATTCCTGTGTACTGCTCTATGCCAATTAGAAGGGGGGGGACACATATTTTTTTTTCTTTCGGAACGCATATTTCCGAAAATATTAACTATATCAAAAAATAAGCCTCGACATAGGCCTGACAAAGAAAAATAAACAAAAGAAAAGAGTAGAAACATAAATAAATAAAATAAAACATAGATAAATACCTGTATAGTGTAAGAAAATGTAAAAATGTATATTATGTCAGGAATAAAGGCTATTTCAATTCAATTCAATTCAATATCAAAAAATGGTTTTAGGAGACCCTTATTCATTTTGTAAGACCTATCCAACGATATCCCACACTATCGGGACAAAGCAACAAAAAAACAAAAATAAACTTTTTGTATGGGAGGTACCCTAAAATTTTTATTTGTATTTTTTATTTTACCGTTTTGTTGCAATGCTTGATTTATGTATCCATGCCCAATTGCAGCTTTCTAGCACTAACGATCACGGAGTAAAGCCTCGGACAGACAGACAGACAGTGACTACGTAACCCTAAAAAGTGAAGTAGGTCACATTTAACTTACAAGATTTTTTACAAGCAGACAATAAACAGATGGAAGTAAAAAAAAAAGATTTTAGAAAAAAAGTCCCTCAGCTGGATGCGCTACTGAATTGGCCAACACATTCAACTGCTTTTAAAGAAAGTTCTCTTTTATCACTGTCTTAAGCGTGCATTTCTCAGGGCTCCTAAATGGACAAAAGCGAAGGGCCGATGGCTCTCAAGCGTTTCATTTTATTTAAGAGGATTCGGGAGCTGAGATTTAAATATTTTAGGTGATATATGCCTCGCTAACGGAAGTGGCTCCTAAAACCAGTGCGTTAGGGACAACGCCAGGTTAGGCAAAAAATCCTGCGTAAAAACTAGAGATGCACCGGATATTCGGTTACTATCCAGTATCCGGCCTATCCGGCCATTAATTTGCTATCCGGCCGGATACCGGATAGTGACCTACTAACAGGCTGGATACCGGATAGTAGTAACATTGCTTGATTTTGGAGTAAACAAATTGGATTTAAGAAACAGACACGGTCATATCGTACTTGTTTATTATTTTTAAACAATTTAAACATTCCACTGACTTGCACGCGCACTCATTTCGAACCGAGAAATGTGTCCGCGCGAACGTTCACTAGGAAACAGGTCAAACCTGCAGGATGCGCACCTGTAAAACCGAAATGTGGGTATAGTTCCGCTGCCCAAATAATCGGCGGCCGGATACCGGATATTCGGCCGATGGTCAGGCCGATTATCCGTTATCCGGTATCCGGGCAAACAACTATCCGTTGCATCTCTAGTAAAAACACAGATTAATAAATAGTTACTACGTAAAAACGAGGTTTTGTACTCGAGTGTTTCCTCCTTCAAAACATAATCAAATGTAACGACATTTTGTGATCGAAATAGTAATGAAATTGATGTCCGTTTTGAATACTAAGCTTCTCTTTTGCGGCCTAGTAAATTAGGCCGGTTTTGTGAATATTTGAAGTGCTCTAGCGCTTTAAAATAAAAAAATATCAAAAAAAGCAAAACAGTTCGACACAGATATGAATAACTAGCTGTGCCCGCGGCTCCGCCCGCGTGGAATTCGGTCTGTGTCAGTAAGCGGCTAATTTCTAATCCTAGTTTCTCTCCCTCTCCCCTGGAGGCGGAACTTGA
Organism: Cydia splendana; assembly: GCF_910591565.1. Classification (NCBI taxonomy): domain Eukaryota; kingdom Metazoa; phylum Arthropoda; class Insecta; order Lepidoptera; family Tortricidae; genus Cydia; species Cydia splendana. Next base: position 5,097,714 of record NC_085976.1, on the reverse strand, counting down.
AGTAAAGTTGACAGATGGATATGCTAGAGGACTTTAGGAAAATATTTTACAATAAGGTACCACTAAATAAAACTACACTCCAAAATCAATAGTTTTTTTCGCCTTTATTCAAATTTTACACGTGATTTAAACGACAGAGTAGTAGGTGTATATCGGACGATACAGTAAGGTATACGCGCGCGAGCGAAAGCGAAGCGGCCTGCCTGGCTAGAGGGCCACCCACTCACCGTGGTCTTCTTCAGACTCCTGAGGAAGACCACGTGCCCCTTGTAACCTCAATGCGTTGCGAGACTTTCGCGAATGATTCGATTTTGTTCGCGAAGGCTTGGTAATGCGTATAAAATGCGAGTCCCAAATCGTTTGACTCCGCAAACAACCAGTGCCGGATTAAGATATTTTGATGCCCTAAGCATTTCTAGACCATGGTGCCCCCTCTCCCTAGGGTCATCGAGATAACATTGATTTTTTTTTTTTGGTAAGTTGAGTGACGTTCATTGCCGCATTACAGCTGAGAATGGAAATCAGTCACATAATTTTATCACGAAAATTGATAGTGCTGCAGCAGTAACGTTGCAACAGAGTAATGCTGCTGCAGTCGCCATATCTTAGAAAGTGATTGAAAATGAGGGCGAAGCGAGCGCGAAAATTGTTCGATATAAAAACGCAATTTGATAGACAGTTGTACATTTTTTCTTTTAGTATGGAAATCAGTCACATAATTTCATCACGAAAATTGACAGTGCTGCAGCAGTAACGTTGCAACTGAGTAATGCTGCTGCAGTCGCCATATCCTAGAAAGTGATCGAAAACGCGAGCGAAGCGAGCGCGAAAATTGTTCGATATAAAAACGCAATTTGTTAGACAGTTGTACATTTTTTCTTTTAGTATGGAAATCAGTCACATAATTTTATCAGAAAAATTGACAGTGCTGCAGCAGTAACGTTGCAACAGAGTAATGCTGCTGCAGTCGCCATATCTTAGAAAGTTATTGAAAACGCGAGCGAAGCGAGCGCGAAAATTTTTCGATATAAAAACGCAATTTGATAGATAGTTGTACATTTCTACTTTTAGTATGGAAATCAGTCACATAATTTTATCAGGAAAATTGACAGTGCTGCAGCAGTAACGTTGCAACAGAGTAATGCTGCTGCAGTCGCCATATCTTAGAAAGTGATTGAAAATGAGGGCGAAGCGAGCGCGAAAATTGTTCGATATAAAAACGCAATTTGATAGACAGTTGTACATTTTTTCTTTTAGTATGGAAATCAGTCACATAATTTCATCACGAAAATTGACAGTGCTGCAGCAGTAACGTTGCAACTGAGTAATGCTGCTGCAGTCGCCATATCTTAGAAAGTGATTGAAAACGCGAGCGAAGCGAGCGCGAAAATTGTTCGATATAAAAACGCAATTTGATAGACAGTTGTACATTTTTTCTTTTAGTATGGAAATCAGTCACATAATTTTATCAGAAAAATTGACAGTGCTGCAGCAGTAACGTTGCAACAGAGTAATGCTGCTGCAGTCGCCATATCTTAGAAAGTTATTGAAAACGCGAGCGAAGCGAGCGCGAAAATTTTTCGATATAAAAACGCAATTTGATAGATAGTTGTACATTTCTACTTTTAGTATGGAAATCAGTCACATAATTTTATCAGGAAAATTGACAGTGCTGCAGCAGTAACGTTGCAACAGAGTAATGCTGCTGCAGTCGCCATATCTTAGAAAGTGATTGAAAATGAGGGCGAAGCGAGCGCGAAAATTGTTCGATATAAAAACGCAATTTGATAGACAGTTGTACATTTTTTCTTTTAGTATGGAAATCAGTCACATAATTTCATCACGAAAATTGACAGTGCTGCAGCAGTAACGTTGCAACTGAGTAATGCTGCTGCAGTCGCCATATCTTAGAAAGTGATTGAAAACGCGAGCGAAGCGAGCGCGAAAATTGTTCGATATAAAAACGCAATTTGATAGACAGTTGTACATTTTTTCTTTTAGTATGGAAATCAGTCACATAATTTTATCAGAAAAATTGACAGTGCTGCAGCAGTAACGTTGCAACAGAGTAATGCTGCTGCAGTCGCCATATCTTAGAAAGTTACTGAAAACGCGAGCGAAGCTAGCGCGAAAATTTTTCGATATAAAAATGCAATTTGATAGATAGTTGTACATTTCTACTTTTAGTATGGTAATCAGTCACATAATTTTATTAGGAAAATTGCCAGTGCTGCAGCAGTAACGTTGCAACAGAGTAATGCTACTGCAGTCGCGACTCGAATGTCACCTTTATCATATCTTATAATGTTATTAAAAACGCGAGCGAAGCGAGCGCGAAAATGTTTCGATAGAAAAAACGCAAGTTGACTTAGATAGTTATTGAAATCGCGAGCGAAGCGAGCGCGAAAATTGTTCGAAATAAAAACGCAATTTGATAGACAGTAGAAAATTTTTCTTTTAGTATGGAAATCAGTCACATCATTTTATCACGAAAATTGACAGTGCTGCAGCAGTAACGTTGCAACAGAGTAATGCTGCTGCAGTCGCCATATCTTAGAAAGTGATTGAAAATAAGGGCGAAGCGAGCGCGAAAATTGTTCGATATAAAAACGCAATTTGATAGACAGTTGTACATTTTTTCTTTTAGTATGGAAATCAGTCACATAATTTCATCACGAAAATTGACAGTGCTGCAGCAGTAACGTTGCAACTGAGTAATGCTGCTGCAGTCGCCATATCTTAGAAAGTGATTGAAAACGCGAGCGAAGCGAGCGCGAAAATTGTTCGATATAAAAACGCAATTTGATAGACAGTTGTACATTTTTTCTTTTAGTATGGAAATCAGTCACATAATTTTATCAGGAAAATTGACAGTGCTGCAGCAGTAACGTTGCAACAGAGTAATGCTACTGCAGTCGCCACTCAAATGTCACCTTTATCATATCTTATAATGTTATTAAAAACGCGAGCGAAGCGAGCGCGAAAATGTTTCGATAGAAAAAACGCAATTTGACTTAGATAGTTATTGAAATCGCGAGCGAAGCGAGCGCGAAAATTGTTCGAAATAAAAACGCAATTTGATAGACAGTTGTACATTTTTTCTTTTAGTATGGAAATCAGTTACATCATTTTATCACGAAAATTGACAGTGCTGCAGCAGTAATGTTGCCACAGAGTAATGCTGCTGCAGTCGCCATATCTTAGAAAGTTATTGAAAACGCGAGGGAAGCGAGCGCGAAAATTTTTCGATATAAAAACGCAATTTGATAGACAGTTGTACATTTCTACTTTTAGTATGGAAATCAGTCACATAATTTTATCACGAAAATTGACAGTGCTGCAGCAGTAACGTTACAACAGAGTAATGCTGCTGCAGTCGCCATATCTTAGAAAGTTATTGAAAATGCGAGCGAAGCGAGCGCGAAAATTATTCGATATAAAAAACGCAATTTGATAGACAGTTGTACATTTTTACTTTTAGTTCCAACCAGGCGCGAATCCAGGATTTCATATAGAGAAGGGATGGGACAGTTTTCTATCAGCCTAGCTTCGCATAGGGCTCGATATTTAAGGGTCTCAGGTCTAAAGGTCTCAGCGAGGTTGTTCTCATACAGAAAAGATGCAAGAAAGCAGAGCTTGGAATTGACCAAGTGAATGTGAAGTGTGAGCAAGGCAGAAGGCCCAGCTGCGAAAGAGGAAAGCTTAGATTTGGATCCACGCCCAAGTGTAATTAAGGCAGAAGATCAACTTTGCCATAAGGCAGAAGACCTCGCATAAGACCTTACGCCGAACTGCAAAAGAGTGGCTTGAAGTCGAATCTATGCATGTAATCACGACTCTTCTACTGTTCGCTCTTTGGCTTCACTCGAAAGCGCTACTTGTTAGGATGCTTTTAGTTTTCGGCTTTTACGGGGCCCCTTATAACACTTTGACAGTTAGGTCTCAGGATCGCGGCTAAGGAGCAACTCGGCTTGGCCGACAAATCTGGCGTGCAAGAGAGCAAAATTCGCTATAAAATCGGTAACCTATGTCGAAAAAATCGGCTGGCCGCAAGCCCGAAAGCAAGATTTTTTTCCATGACTTTAAGGGCCTCCGCGTAAGGGTTGTCTATTGTTTGTCCGAAAATTATATAAAATAATACTCATATGCCCGAATTTTACTTGCCCGAATTTCATTTGCCCGAATTGTTTGTTTACCATAAAAATTATGTGACATACTCTTTGTTTACCCGATTATTCGATTCCAGAACGTACGAGTGCCATACGTGTTGTTGTCCATATTATTAATTGTAATAATATTATTTAATAGAATATTTAAACGCCATACTAAATATGGTTTTTCCCCGAATCCATGCATGCAAACAAGGCATTTACTCACTATATTCCTGTAGGCGCTCTAAAAATATTTATAAACTTGTAATTATTAAACATGTGGTGGGTATGCATTACATTTCGTAGGCGATATTAATTGACATTGATATGTGCTTGGTGCAATAGTTCGCTGTTGAGTTAGTGTTGAAAATGGATATAAGTAATGTTTGTCAGTTATTTAAAACATCAAAAGGTGGTGTGAAGCTCAATGTAAACGGTTATTCGTACGAGAAAAACAAAAAAGTGAAGTCGAAGTTTTACTGGGTCTGCGAATTACGCAAGGAGTTAAATTGCAATGCGCGAGCAATAACGTTGTGTTCCGAAAATACTGAAAATCATACGCTTGTGAAAAGTAATACTAATCATAATCATGAACCCGATGCCAACAGGGTTATTGTCGCAAGCTTTTTTTTTTTTTTTTTATTCTTCATATTTATAGAGGCTTTCGTACACTCGTGGTGACGATGCCAGCCTCATAGGAGAGTTCACGTGTTTAACTAACTCTCAGACCTTAGTGCGCGATATTTTTTATAATATGTAAATATTTTCTCAGCCCCTTCTGATAGCGGTTGAGAAAGCAAAATATTCAAGGATAATACGCTGTCCAAAATATTTCCTAAAATGTTTTTCCGCTCGACTTGCCCTATGGTGCATTCTATAAATATGTGGACTAGGTCTTCTATTCTGTTACAATGATCACATAGGTTTGTATCTCTTTTTTTCATGAGGTGATAAAATTTATTACACGGAATATGTCCCGAACGCAGACGTAGTGCACACGTTACCGTCTCCCTAGTAAGTCTGGCACCGTCAAACCATGGAACCTAACCTAACCTAACCTAACCTACTTTCTGGTAGCCGTTTTATTTTGTAAAAAGAGCCGGAGCAAAGCGCGCAAAAAAAAAGACCTAACATCGAAGTCTAAGGCGGGAGCTCCGCTTCGCTTCGCTCCCGCCTTAGACTTCTGAACCTAACCTATGCGAGTCGGAGTGCCCCGGAAAGTCTTGCTCGCTCGCTTGTTCGCAGTTCTAACCTAACCTAACCTACTTTCTGGTAGCCGTTTTATTTTGTAAAAAGAGCCGGAGCAAGGCGCGCAAAAAAAAAGACCTAACATCGAAGTCTAAGGCGGGAGCTCCGCTTCGCTTCGCTCCCGCCTTAGACTTCTGAACCTAACCTATGCGAGTCGGAGTGCCCCGGAAAGTCTTGCTCGCTCGCTTCGCTCGCTCGCTTGTTCGCAGTTCTAACCTAACCTAACCTACTTTCTGGTAGCCGTTTTATTTTGTAAAAAGAGCCGGAGCAAGGCGCGCAAAAAAAAAGACCTAACATCGAAGTCTAAGGCGGGAGCTCCGCTTCGCTTCGCTCCCGCCTTAGACTTCTGAACCTAACCTATCCGAGTCGGAGTGCCCCGGAAAGTCTTGCTCGCTCGCTTCGCTCGCTCGCTTGTTCGCAGTTCTAACCTAACCTAACCTACTTTCTGGTAGCCGTTTTATTTTGTAGGAGGTCACAGTTCTAACCTAACCTAACCTACTTTCTGGGAAGCAATTTGAATGGCAAATTATATTATGGCTAGTGATAATTATGGCTTACAATGATGATGACAAATGATATTATTGAAATTGATTTTATAGGAAACAATGTTTCTGGCACGTGACTAATATAGTAAACAATAAGTATTGCATATGTATATTATGGGAAACAATATAATGGCTGTTGACTATTATGGCAAATGAAATTATGGCAAATGAAATTCTGGCAAGTGGGTGTATACCCCGCGTAAGGTCAAATCGAAAGCCTACGTTGGAGATGTTCTTACGTACCCTCACTCTCTTACTTGATCCCTACTACCCTTCGTTATTAGATGGGTACTGGTACACGTATAAAAGTTTCATGTGGGTACCTACTCCACGACGACTGCAATGCTGATGCAGCCTGCGCGTTTTTTTGCCTACGGTTTCGGTGCCCCTTAGATGTGGTGCCCTAAGCAAGTGCTTATTTTGCTTAAAACTCTAAAAGGGTTAATCCGGCACTGCAAATGACAGAGGTCAATGTTTTTGTTTTTCAAAGTACCCACCTTCGTGGCCATTATTAAGTGCATAAAGGAGGCGATACCTACGTATGAATATGGATTTGATATAATTACGATTAGGTATAATTCATGATGGAGAAAATTTATAATTTTAAATATTTATGCAATTATACGCGTGTTGATACATGTGTTTATTTTACCACTACGTAACTATGTAAACTCATTTTTAGTTTTCTTGATTACTTAATGTTTACTCAGTTCCCCAAAAGATGGCACTGTGCAATGAGGGGCAATTAATTTACTGTCGTTTAATATTGTTGTATTATTAATTTATTAAATCAACATAATTATTCAATTATTTTTGTTGATATCTGTAATTCCGTACCCACACTACCCACTCTTCTAAACTTAGAGTTAATTTGGCAAAATCTTTCCTCGGGTGGCTTATTCATGTCACAACGTATTAAATTCAGGGCCATCTGTTAGTTTACCAGGGTACTCAATAGTGGTAGCACATATTTGAAAAAAGTTTGCCCCTCCTTCCTAAGTAGCGCCATAAGATTCAGGGGCAAACTTAAGTCAATCGAGTGTTGTGGCTACCCCCCCTTTTAGGGGTTAAATTTTTATAGCCTATAACCTGGCCGGGAATTTTCTCGACAGATTAGTAAAGTTTTCATCAAAATCCGTTCAGCCGTTTTCACGTGATGCGCGTTCAAATAAACAGACAAACAGATAAACAGATAAACAGACAAACAGACAAAAATTCTAAAAACTTTTGGAAAGTGTTCTGTTATCGATTCTAAGTATCCCCAGCCAACTTTTTTTCAAATATCTTCCATGTACAGACTTTCGACCGTCTTCAGCTTTATTATATGTATAGATATTAATCTGTGTTGAAAAAATCCTTGCTCTAGCTTCAAAAACCACGGAGGAAACAGTCGAGTACGTTTTTATGGAGACATTACCACTCCTGTTGCCTCTTAAGAAAAAGAACTACTCTTTCCAAAAGCGCTTGACACACAAATACATAAGTAAATCGTTTTGATAATTAAAGAAAAAAAACTGTCCAAGTTGTTTGGGCGTATTATTGACATTGTAACTATTTAGCCGAGTTAATTAGCCGAATAGACACACAAGTTTATTTATTTGTTACAAATATAAAGTAGGTGTGCCAGGCTACGAGTAAGCAGTAGCAACAACTGGATAAACTATTAATTACCAGTCAACAACGAAAAGAAGTAATTATACGAGCCCCGATGCACATGTTATCGTCTAGTGAGACCATTTTTTGAGGTTCTCGCGTTTATTCAAAAATAATGTTTTAGTTTTAAAATTACAAATATTTAATGCTTATACTAATGTAATTTAATTTTATATGGTAATACTCTGCAATAACTAAATCCAAATACAAGAAATACCGTTTGAACTGAAAAAAAAAAAACGATTTTTTATTTTTTTATTGTCGGGTAGGATTGCAACATATGTGAAAAGGGCTGTTACTAGGGAAAGCAACAGGGCTCTGCCAATGTACTGACAATTTTGTTTCGAGCCCATGCATGCAGCAGTGCTGTAGGAGAGGACAATACGATTTGGACAACGTTTTTGAAAAGTAATATGTTCATGTGTAAAATTTATTAGAATAAACAAAATTGTTGCGTGGAACTAGACAAAATAATTTGCATCGGGGCTCGTATAACATAATATATGAAGTGTAATAATTACAGCGCGCGTAAGAATTTATTTTAATTCGTAAATAATTGAGATTCGAGTACCTATAATAGACAGTTTATAATATAAACTTAGGTTTGCTACTTTGGCATTTGTACGCGAGACCATTTATAGGATTCCGTACCCAAAGGATAACAACGCTGTCCGTCTGTCTGTCACCAGGCTGTATCTCGTGAACCGTGATAGATAGTTGAAATTTTCACAGATGTATTTCTGTTGCCTTAAAATACTAAAAAGTACGGAACCCTCGGTGGGCGAGTCCGACTCGCACTTGTCCGGCTTTTCATTTCTATGAGACATCTGCCTAAGCCACGGCGCTCTAGCCAAATTCACTGTATTGCGCATTCACGAAGCAAAACAATTACAAATTAACTCTCACCTTTTTGTTCACTCCTTTGCTTCGTGTCCTCTTCGGCCATTGTCTCTGAAAGCAATTACCATCGAATTGAATTAACAAAGTAATTTAATATGTAGCTTTAGGGTTAAAATATTAATTAAACAATTTATTTAGCGCCTTTGAGCGTTTAATTACACAACTTTTCTGAAACTCAGTAAATAATTTACAATTAAGTTTGTGACAGGAACGATTAGCGTGATGGCAATTACCAAGTCGGCACCCAATTCCGGAGAGTTGCGAACTCAGTGGAATTTACATACTAGTGGCCTGTGGATCCGATCCGAGTCACTGGTATTGCCTTTGTACGGGGTGCGATTAGAGCTCTTTGCTTTACGGGATTAGTAGCTTTGGGGGTGTAAGTAGATAAAACCGGCCAAGAACAGGCGCTTTGAACAGAATAGGGTTTCTAAGCAAGTAAGCACCTACCTACAAAGTACATCTATGAGTAGGTACATATTTATGCGGTTGCGGTGGAAACTGCAGGATCTTGGGGTGCGGAGGCTAAGGAGTTTGTGTGGGAATTGGGTCGGCGACTAAAAGAAAGGGTAAAGTCATGGGGACTTTTGGACCGGCTATGGTCCGGGGTGGAGACTTGGCCTAGTATTCGTGTCAAATTACCGAGCCGTAATATGGAAGAGTGATAGTGAGACACAAAGCGTTTCGTTGTCGTAGCGCAAGCGATTGTCACCTTGGTTAGGCACCCAGATCAATCGACTAAGTGCTAAAGCGTAACAACAGCGCAGTTTTGATCAAATAGCACGATTACGTGTACCTATCTGTAGTCGGTTCTGCTTCATTAGTCGCTTGCAGTACGCAGATAGACGGCCGGCAGCGACTTACTGCAGTATTAGCTGCTGCCACTATCTGCGCAGTGCAGGCAGCTTTGTGGTACGCGCGCGTTGCCAACGTTCTGTTTATTGAGTGGCACTCAACGTCTAGACTACTCTATGATTCGGTCAAGTTGTGTTCTAATGTATGGGGAAGACAAACAAATTATAGCCAGCATTCAATTAATGTAGTATGATACCTTTGGGTATGGTGCTTTACGCACACTAGTGTCCCATCCCCTCCCCCTGGCGCAACCCCCCCTTTTTGCATGAAATATGTCCCGGTTGACGGTTTTTTTTTAATTTTTGAGAAAAGTATTAGAGTTAGGAATAAAGTGTCAAGGTATGAAGTAATCCTTAATAAATTTTAAACAAAAAAGGTTATATGCAACTTTTTGGTAAGACTCACCATATTCATGTATTAAGTTGTTGAAGTTCAATATAACATAGTACGTGATAGTACTGAAAGAAATCTTATACGGAGAATAAGCTTGCAAGGTTATTCTCCATATGCGATTTCTTTCTGTACTATCACATACAATTTTAATAACAAAACTTCCGTGAGACACAGACATATTAAATATATTAAAAACGGACCGTGAACGGACGTGAGTGAACCGTTTTTAATATATTTAATATATCACGTACAATGTTATATTGAACTTCAACAAGTTTTTCAACGGTTAAATTTTGTCGAACTTCATCTAGCCATAACATGAATATGGTGCGTCATATCAAAAAAAACCGGGCAAGTGCGAGTCGGACTCGCGCACGAAGGGTTCCGTACCATAATGCAAAAAAAAAACCAAAAAAAAGCAAAAAAAAAACGGTCACCCATCCAAGTACTGACCACTCCCGACGTTGCTTAACTTTGGTCAAAAATCACGTTTGTTGTATGGGAGCCCCATTTAAATCTTTATTTTATTCTGTTTTTAGTATTTGTTGTTATAGCGGCAACAGAAATACATCATCTGTGAAAATTTCAACTGTCTAGCTATCACGGTTCGTGAGATACAGCCTGGTGACAGACGGACGGACGGACGGACGGACGGACGGACGGACAGCGAAGTTCCCGTTTTACCCTTTGGGTACGGAACCCTAAAAAATTAATATAACCTTTTTTGTTAATAATTTAATAGGAATTATTTCTTTCATTGACACTTTTTTCCTATATTGTATACTTTCCCCAAAAAATAAAAAAAACTGTCAACCGGGACATATTTCATGCTATAAGGGGAGTTGCGTCAGGGGGAGGGGATGGGACACTAGTGTGCGTAAAGCACCATACCCAAAGGTATCATACTACATTAATTGAATGCTGGCTATAATTTGTTTTTCAAAAACACAATTTGACCGAATCACTAGACGTCTAACTATCATACCTGCTATATAGTCCGACCACTTAAATGAGTCCTCGCCTGAGCTGTACGGGGGCGACGGGGTAGGACGACTAAGGGCGGCGGGGAAGGTGCGGGCGCCGTACGCCTGCCGCCCGCACCTTCCCCGTCACCCTTAGTCGTCATACCCCGTCGCCCCCGTACCGCGCAGGGATGCATTTATGCGTTAGCGTGCGCTGCGTCCCTCGTTGGCGTTGGAGTTGGCCCAACGTGAAGAGGAGCCATAAGCGATCGGTCTATAACGTGAGTTGCATTCTCGCGCGCGACTCCGTTTTTTTATTGAAAAACACTTATGAAAAATAAGTCACGGCAAATATGAAGGTAACAATTATGAATCATATACGAGTATTTACATTCTTTTGCTTCCATAAGTAATAGTAAGGTAGGTACTGACTTTTTAAAAAGCGTTTTCAATTAAAAGTCACGTCAAGATCGCGTAGTCTTTTTCTAATGCTGAAAAAAACGAACTATAGCGCGTCTTCAAGTATGGACTCGCGCGCGAGAACGCAACTCATGCTAGACCGCCATTTCAGCAGTAGTCGATTTTTACACGGCTGTCCAAAAAAAGAGTGTATTGTTATAATAATTATTTGAAAGAGATGTAGATAGTTATAATTTTCTTTACTTTTAACAGGTTTATTATTTTAATGCGTAAAAATCAATTCAATTTTAATGGCCTTTGTGCTCGTTTAAATAAATATTCACAAAAACGATAAAAATATGTACCTATATTAAACCTTCCTTAAGTGGAAAAATAATACAGTTTATTTCGCAAAAAATAATATAAAAAATTAATATTAATTTTCTTTTATGCGAAATACAGTTTATTTCGCATAAAAGAAAATTTTCCTCTTTTTGTATTCAGTACAGCATTTCCTCTTCTATTCAATAGCCGACCCCGGGTTTTTATTTACAAACATTTAAACCGGGAAGAAACTGATTAACGTTTTTATTGGTATAATTAAGAGCCACGGGAAGCCCTTTTTTATGGTCCTGTAAAATAAATTACCCTCAGAAAGTGTAGACATAATAAAATAGGTGATCGATTTACGAACTTTAAGGAGTGGAATGCTTATACTCGTAGGTATAATGTATAGTTAGGTACCTAAAGTTATATGTTTGGAAAGCTATATTACATGTAGTGTCCGGTTTGTGACCTTTCTTTTTTAATGTAATTACTTCTATTAGTTATGATAAATGATGAAAAACGCTTGCTAGTTTTACACAAACTACAAAAACCGATAACCTTTACTTATTTAGGTAAAAAAAAACTCTCACACAAGCTAAATACGGAATAGATCCATTATTATCTTAAGACTGAGTATTTCTAACCTCAAAGGACTCATTGTATGACTCGACTGCAAATAATGACTTTCGTCGATTGTTCAAAGGTATCATTCAGAAACGAAAACACGATAAGAATACAATATCAATCACATCCTCTCGGAAAGAGTCATTAGGCGTACGTATGCACGAACTACTAATATAAATAATTACCACTAAATAACGCGATGCCTGTATAATATTTAAAAAGTTTCCTTGTTTTTTCCAGAATGCCCCTCGTCAGATCCTGATCCGTGATGACGACGGGACCGAACCAACAGTCATATTAAAAACCCCCACGAATATCTACTCCTACTATACCTACTCCTGTTTGAAGTCCTGTAAAAAAAATATCAACTATCAACAGTAATTTCAACCTTTTTCAAGGATCGGAGGCACTGTAACACCAGTTTAGACGCGAGTTGATGAAATACCGACACGTTTGTGTGTGAATGAAGGCGTTAAACCCCTAAACGCTGGAAGTCTTCGGGCAATCCAAGCGGATTTAACCGGCTCAGACTGAGCCACTTGTGTGCTTAGTGCTAGACTAGATCTAAACCCTCAATTATACGATAGCTCTGGCTTAGAAACGAATAAAAGGAAGCACCGGCCAAGAGCTCTTTGAAGGAATCGAAGCGAGCATCGTTTAATAGTTATTATATACTCGAGTATAGTAACAGCACCAGTCATGGGACAATTAAGAGGAAATTTGGAGTATTTATGATATTTCCCTTGTACCTGTAAATGGTCTACCGCTTAGCGTGTTAAAAGATGAAAGTCCTATCCGCCTTTCATGTTTTAGGCGTGTTGTATCAAAGATACTGCAATGAGTTTCCACATAATTAACAAATTAAAACTATGCTTTTTTTCTCCAGTCATGGACACCAAAGCTCCAGTAATGGGCCCCCGGTAATGGACGTGGATCCAGTAATGGGCCCCCTATAATGGACATTGCTCTATCAGTATAAAATATTGAAATGGGGAATAAGTTATTGCAAAAAAATCAATTTTTGGTATAAGCTTTTATCGCTGAATGTATTTTTCTTTCCACAGCCAATTATTATTGTATTAGATTTATCGAGACAATTCTAATATACCCAAACACAATTAGTTAGGGTTTATTGCGATAAAGTTCCCATGGCCACCTCCTGTCTCCATCATCAGATCAAGTCCATGTTATCATAATATTGCATTATCATCCGATTTGCATACTTAATTACGTACTTACACAAAATTTCAACTGAATCGGAAATCGAAAAGTGGGTCAAATTCAGCTACCAAGATTTGACCCACACTAACTAACAAGGCAAGTTAAATAAAAGTTTGGAAAAACGATATAAATTTATCCTAAGTCCGAGAATACCTCCTGGTTGACATATTTCGTAACTACATTTTACTTCTGTATTGTTTAAAACATGAAATTATGGCATGGCAAGCATCATTATGTCAATTGTCCCATCATAGGAGGTATGCAGTTTTACAGCTCCTATAATGGGATTGGGCCAAATACCAATATATTTTTACATCTGTGGAGTCACAACATAGTGTGTTGTATACCTTATCTCATGGTAAATGCAATTAACAAAACACATTCTAGTTTTCATCAAGTATTAATTAATTAAAATTTAATAAATTAACTCACCTCTCTTAGCGAAGTTGTTAAGAATTTTTAGTGATATTTTTTTTCAGTGGCACGACAACTTTTGGGTTGACGCACATTTCTTAAAAAATAACCGAATTTAATAAAATTTCAAACATAATCAGCTCTAGCACTCTTATTTATGATAAAAATATATCCAGTGTTTATAAACTACTTTTATATACTTATTTTAGAGGAATTGTGTTTTTTTGTCCCATTACTGGTTCCGTGTCCATTATAGGGTATTCTACTATATTCGTATTTTCTTTTACCTAAATTATACCAGATGCTTTTAAATAGAGGGGACTGACAATCACCATACAATGAAATGACTATTAGTGGCAGAAGAAGTACTATTAACATTTTTGCATTTTAATTATTAGCTTTGTAACTAACAGTGATATTTATTTCTGGTTCAGAAATATTGCTTTTGACGGCTTACTGATCAAATCTATAGAAGTTTCAGAACAAGAAAATACAATAATCAGAGGGCCTACCGTAGTTCGCAAATTTCGGGCATCTTTCTCTTTTAGGTACTACGATGAAGGAGTGATTAAAGTGACAAAGAAAGATGCCCGCAATTTGCGAACTTCGATTTTCGCGGTTATAGCCTACAAAGCAGGAGGTCCCAGGTTCGAATCTTGGTAAGGGCATTTATTTGTGTGTTTATCCCAAATACCTATTTGTTCCTAAGTTATGGATGATTTCTATGTAGATCGTAGGTCCATCAGTGTAAAATTGGCCTACAATATTCATTTAACTATTTAAAATTTGTTGTGAATGTTGTGATATTAGATCTCTACCGGCCAATTCTATTGATATTCACATTATTAAAAATGACTAATTTGAATCTATGTTTTATTAAATTATATACTTGAACGATAAGAATATAGATAGGTAAGGTACATAATATATGTACATTAACTTGCACTGCGAAAACTAAAACCCCTTATATCTCAGGACGTCTTAAGATCTGTGTACTATGCACATTTCCACTCATTAATATCGGGAACAATAATATGGGGAAACTCGACAGATGCAAAACGAGTTTTAATTATTTAAAAACGCGCGCTACGCTTTTTGACTGGAGTGAATACTAGACACTCGTGTAGGGATCTGTTTGTTGAATATCGCATTATGACGCATGTTTCACTATATCTTTTTGAAATCATAATGTACGTGAGAAACAATATATCAGAATGTAAACGGGTTCACGTTGAGGGTATAAACGTCCGTTCCACGGGACGGCTAAAGAACGGTTCCTCGCCGTATGGCCCTAGCTCAGAAAAACCCTCGTGTCATAGGACCTACCTATTATGAAGGTTACATATCAGAATACCGAAAATTTACCTATGCTCGATTCACCTATTTTTAAATGACCTAACGATCATTTTACCTAAACATTGAATGACCTAAGTTTATAATACCTAAACTCAATTAACCTAATGGATGAAACACCTAATGAACGTTTTACCTAATGCATATTTTACCTAACGCACGTTTTACCTAAAGCTATTATACCTAATGCATGAAACACCTAAAGCTGACATACGTAATGGACGATTCACCTAATGCTGATATACCTAATGAACGATATACCTAAAGTTGATTTACCTAATGGATAAAATACCTAAAACTGTTATACCTAACGCACGAAATACCTAATGTCGATATACCTAAAGGACGGAATACCTAAAATCGATATACCTAATGCATGTTATACCGAAAGTCGATATACCTAATGGACGATATGCCTAAAGTTGATTTACCTATTGAACGAAATACCTAGAGCTAATATACCTAACGCACGTAACACCTAAAGTCGATATACTTAATGCACGAAATACCTAAGGCTGGTATATGTTTTAACGAACGAAGTACCTATAGCTAATTTTATCTAAGATTATGACTAACTACCTTCAAACAGGAAGGGTTAGGTACCTTAATTATTGTAGGTACCATAAATCTAGGTACCTACATTCCAAAATAAACTCAGATATCTTCAATCAGGTGTGACTATTATTGAATGCTGGAGTTTTAAGGAAAATGTTTTCATAAAGTGATGAAAAATCTCTGACAACATCAGCAAAAAGAAAATAGGTATTAATATGTAGTTTATTTCTTTATTAAGGGTTTGAACTTGTGACCATAAATGTTGTAGTTAGAGTAATTTTAGGATAGTAGGCCATAATTTTTTTAGAACGCGATAAAAAAGTAAGTTTACATGTAATTAAATAAATCTTTTTAATACAGTTGTAGCCAACTTATTCAAAAATATGTCCCATAGTTCTTAATTCGCTGACATAAGAGCTATGGGACATATGTTTGAGATGATTTGTGCACCCACATTTTTACAGATTACTGTACCTAATAGGTATATCAACTTTATGTGTTACGTGCATTAGGTATATTAACTTTCGGTATTTCGTTCAATAGGTAAATCAACTTTAGGGATATCGTACATTAGGTATATCGACTTTCGGTATTACGTGGATTAGGTATATCGACTTTAGGTATTCCGTCCTTTAGGTATATCGACTTTAGGTATTTCGTTCGTTAGGTATAACAGTTTTTGGTTTTTTATCCATTAGGTAAATCAACTTTAGGTATATCCTTCATTAGGTATATCAGTTTTAGGTGGATCGTCCATTAGGTATGTCAACTTTAGGTGTTTCATGTATTATGTAAATCGGTTTTAGATATTTCAAGCATTAGGTGTATCAAGTTTAGGTAGATCGACCATAGGTATTCTGAGCTTAGGTAAAACAATTATAGGTGAAACGTGCATTAGGTAATTCGTTCATTAGGTGATATGAGTTTAGGTTAATAAACCATTAGGTGTTTAAAAAAATAGGTGAATCGAGCATAGGTGATTCGACATTAGGTAACTCAACTTTCGGTATTCTGATATGTAACCATTATGAACGACTTCCGGCCGTTGTAAGAAATGAACTGTGTGATCAACGTGATCAAGCATTCAACCGCCGATTAACCTTTTCGGCGCCGTGTTAAACACAAAAGCTGTCACGCGGACGCCACGTCACCGAAGTGTCAAAACTGAAATTGAACTTTATGCATATGCACGTAGGTGTATGTTGCTCTGTGGTCTGTGACCGATTAATCGGTCTTTGGCGTTGAACCTGCGGTGCGGATATAGATATCGGTCATTGGCGTCCAAAAGGTTAAAGAGATTTTTTGTTGGAGAAACCGTTGTATTCTGTTAGTGAATTTATGAATGATGTATAGATTTTGACGATCCACCACAGGAGATACTATCTTGACATTATTTTAAAATATTATCATTTCATTTTTAATTTGTTATTTTATTGACCATAATATGAATTCTTGTAGATTGACGTGCCTGCAATTTATAGGTAATGTAATCTGTATTATGAAATAAATAAATCTATCTATCTACCTATCTATCTAACAGTTTTCGTCTATATAAACCCTAAAGTTGCCCGGTGGATCGCAACTGAATCTTAAATTTTTCTGAAATGCTGATTTGATTGAGCTGGATTTTTTAAATGCCTAGTCAGGCAAAGATACCGGAGAGCCAACTTCTAACGGCACACGCTCAATTTGCATCAATAATTGGCGTGCAAATTGGAATTTAAACTTCGAATAAAGTTTATTGTCGTTTCGACAGTCTATACCTATTGAAACGACGATCTAAGACTATCAAAATAATTGTATTTTATGCGAGCTTTATACAGACTTGTGGCTAAAGAAACAACCGGCCAAGTGTGAGTCGGACTCGCGCACGAAGGGTTCCGTACCGCAAAAAACGGCAAAAAAATCACTGTTGTATGGGACCCCACTTAAATATTTATTATATTTTGTTTTTAGTATTTGTCGGACAGACATAGAGACAGACGGACAGCGGAGTCTTAAGGAAGACTCACGTTAGACCGTGCTATGACCGGGCCGGAGCTTCCTAGAGCTTCGTTTTCTATGGAAAGCACCACGTGATCACCGATAAGCCATCATAAAAACGACATGTCGGACGCCTCAGTCTGGGCACGGCCCGGTCTAGCGTGAGTCAACCTTTAATAGGGTCCCGTTTTTACCCTTTGGGCAGTGTTGGCCGAAAGTTAATGCGAATTGAAAATGTTGGCCATTAACCATTATAAATTGAACCTTAAACCGTAACGGACGATTACAGTTTACGATTCAATTTATAATGGTTAATGGCCAGCATTTTCAATTTGCATTAACTTTCGGCCAACACTGCCTTTGGGTACGGAACCTTAAAAACCACATCTAAAAATTATTTACATTTTATTTTTGTTCTTAAGAGCCAACGTAGGGAAAAATGAAATACGACGTTCGATTGACAGCCTGTCTGAATTCATTATACTAACTTAAGGGCTGATTTACACGGCGCGCGAACTCGCATGCGATTTTAGTTATATTGCGGACTGTTGGTTACGTCCAATTCAACCGACCGGTCAAAAACCGCAATGTAATGAATAATGAAACTCGCATGCGAGTTCTCGCATCGTCTAAATGAGCCCACTATATTTGGTTTGGTATCAAGGAAATGTTCTGATATGATGAATATAAATAACTTAATAAGTAATTTTAAACAAATATAAATTGAAGGAATGGAAGAATTATATGGAAATCGCCTTTTCAAACTAACGTAGGCCTCATTTTCCTCTCTAGCATCCTAGTGTCCTAATACTAGTACAAACTAGTGGCTCTGTGAGCTGTTACAGCCCTCCTAAGCCCAATAGCGGTATCTCAAAAATAAATTATGTTGAAAATGGAAAACTGGTCTTTCATTTAAAAAAAAATTCCAAAAACTAAATCGATAAAAAAAAAATTTAATCATAGAACTTGCTCACAAAATTTCACGAGAATCGGTTGAGATTTGCGACCTGTAGAGGAGAACATCTGGACATACGAAACCATTTTTGACCGAGCTGAAACATAGGTGTGGCGTAGTATGACAATTCGCAGATTATGACATATTTTGGGAAGCTTTGGGAAATTATTAAACATTTATTTATATTTTAATCTTTTTTTAATGCAGAACCAGCCACAAAACGCCTGAAATCATCAGAGCATGTCAACAATTCGTCTCCCGACAGCAAATGGGTATAAAAATATTTTGACACTTACATCAAAATTATGAATAATGCGCGGTTTGTTAGAGGTTTGTAAGAGTTTGCAAATCTATGATTTATTCATAGGATAATGTTTAAATCGTAAATGTAAGTTCGAATTCAAAGATATTGATGTAATAGCTAGTATATCAGTAAAGTTTAAAGCACAGACATTTCCGTGGCACGCGGCGCGGCCGCGCGGAAACGATGTAAAATTAAATATCTGAATAATTCATAATGCACAGTTAATTCGACGGAAATCGACAACCGCCGCTTTATCGACTCGGGGCTTAAGTAACAATTACTTATTCCGATTAATTCATTATTTATGACGCTCTATTGATTGCAGGCTTGCATTTAAATTTGAGAGTGTAGAATTCAAATTGAAAGTGGCAACAGCGACAACAGAGGCTGGTACCTGTTGCCGACGTGATAATTTTCACTTGACAATGTAAATTTCCTGTACACATGCTTGAGTTAGTGAGAAACGCGATACCTTTCGTCAATGCTTATTTGTTAGACCGCTATATATGGTGAATTTTGATTGCCAGGCGAAATATAGTAAGCATAGAGTGCACACTCCATACATCAGTTTTGGTACCAAAACGACTAGTTAGACCAAGAAAAGTCTGCAGCGATTTTGATAGCCCACGCAGTACAAGTGTTATTTATACGTCATAATTTCGCAGAAGTTTGACGTTTAAAATAACACTTGCAGTGCGTGATCAAAATCGCTGCAGACTTTCCTTGGTCTACCTCTATTATTTTCGGAGTCTACATCTAGCATCGAGTAGTGGAAATATCAGTACCTCTACTTGATACTAGCTGTCTCGAGTGTCGTGACTCACGAAAATTGTTATTGAACATCAATTTACAACTAATATTACAAGCAGAAAGAGTTGAAAATAGAGTTCCGGTTAATCTGGTTATATTATAATACTAGCTGTGCCCGCGGCTCCGCCCGCGTGGAATTCGGTCTGTGTCAGTAAGCGGCTAATTTCTAATCCTAATTTCTCTCCCTCTCCCCTGGAGGCGGAACTTGAAGTAAAGTTGACAGATGGATATGCTAGAGGACTGTAGTCCAGATAAAATATTTTACAATTAGGTAGGGGAGACCGAGATGAGTTGTGACAGAGGAGAGTTGTGACATTGTCGATTTTTTGGAATCTAATAACTGTTAGTGAGCTCGCAACAGTGTGCGTTTGTTAGCTCGCAACTTGAACTAACAAACGCGCGCTATTGCGACCTAGTTTTTAGTTAATATATTCCAAAAAATCGACAATGTTACAACTCTCCTCTGTCACAACTCACCTGGGTCTCCCCTACCACTAAATAAAACTACACTCCAAAATCAATAGTTTTTTTCGCCCTTATTCAAATTTTACACGTGATTTAAACGACAGAGTAGTAGATATATATCGGACGATACAGTAAGGTATATGCGCGCGAGCGAAAGCGAAGCGGCCTGCCTGGCTAGAGCGCCACCCACTCACCGTGGTCTTCTTTAGACTCCACGTGCCCCTTGTAACCTCAATGCCTTGCGAGACTTTCGCGAATGATTCAATTTTTTTCGGGAAGGCATGGTAATGCGTATAAAATGCGAGTCCCAAATCGTTCGACTCCGCAAACGACCAGTGCCGGATTAAGATATTTTGATGCCCTGCTAGGCAGCGCTGCTCAGCTAGATGTCGACTACGAAAATAAGTCTTTTGGTATCAAAACTGATATATTCTTTTGGAGTGAGCACTCTATGTAGGTAGTACTTTTTCTCTATGGCGTGGTGAAACAGGTGCCAGCTCTTAGATATTTACATTTACGTAATATATTAGGTGCACGCTTCCTGATTTATTTACAATTGTAATCTGTTTCCACACATGTTCTATCCAATTATTGTGTAAATAGATCCTCATCTGGCCTCTGACGCAGCTGTTTGTTGATCGAGTTACCCTTAATCACGGACAAAGGCTTATGTATATAAGCAGAATAAAAACTTTGAGAAAATTCGTATCGAATCTACACTTGAATCCGGGGCGGCGGGCGGGAGGGGAGCAGGAGCATGACCTAATGTTTTTGAAAGCGACTGCCATCTGACTTTCTAATCCAAGTAAGAAACAGAAAGCAGTCATTGGTGAAAGAAGAAAAGTCGTATTGCGTAACTGCATTTTTTTACCGCAAAAAATATCAATCGGTTTTTGAAAGTTAATTATGTGCTCCAAACTGCACAAGTTTCTTTGACTCCCTAATATCCAGCTTTAGAGAAACTGACCTTGAAACAACCGTCTCAGCCTTTTCTTAGTTAATCAGTTAATCACCTTTAATAATATGAGAGCCCCAGAGATAACCCAAACAAAGAAAGTAATAAATAATCTCGCGCAAACGCGAAAGACATCGGCCAGGATCGAAAGCAGACTCTAATAGTTTAATTATGCATTCGGACCGAAATTTTCTTACTTCCATTAATTAAACAAAAAACAGATCGGCTAGATAAGAGGCTATAAATCTAAATGATGAATAGGTGAGCTCACTCCGAGGATCAGAATTGTAAATTGCTTATTTGTGCGTATTTGCGGCCGCCGATGCCGATGGGTTCCGGGTAGATAAAATGTCCGAATATCCAATTCGAATTTTTATCAAGAATAGGTCTGCGAGCAATACTACATTTTTTTTTCATATTAAACAATTTTATTATAAATATTAGGTATTAACTTTTATATTAAGATAGAAAACTCTCACAGTAAGGTCTCCCCACATCTATCGACGCGGAATCGCCGATAGAAAAAAAGCTTTATGTCTACGCAATGTAATAAAAATTCCTTCTTCCATAACAGCAATATATTTCCTGATCACAATATACCGTTACAGTTCAATCTCCAATCACCTCACTTCACAATCGTCCTCCCTTCACCTCTGCCCGTAACCGAATGCCCCTTAACCGCCATGCCAGTCGTCTTTTATTCTTTCTTCCAACTACCTTCTATTTACAAAGGTCAACTATCAATCACGTTACTTTTAAATTTATTAAATTATAGATTACCAATGATTATTCAACTCTTTATTTCATTAAGTCTGTTTCTAATAATTAGTAATTTTAATGAATCTTACACTCGCCCATCCTGACATTGTGCATGTCCTCGTGCACAGTCATACTAATCGCGTCTGTCATCTAATCTTACACTCGGCATGTCAAATCATCGGGCATTCAGTAAGAAAATTATTAATCCTTCATTACCCATTTAATACAATTTCTTTGTCTGTCTATATACATTTTTCTTATTATTTATTGAATTAATCTATATCTTCACATAATTATTTCAAATCCAATAAATCCATCTAAATATTTAAGTTTCTATTCAATAATTATACAACAATATACAATAATTTTTATGCATCAATACATATAAAGTACATTACTTAACATATTCGATTGCTATGTTTTCTTTTTTTACTCATTATTTCTCGTCTTTTTTTTTTCATTCCGTTTTTTTTTTTAATCACTCTCATGACACAAACGTGTCTCACAACATACCATTTTTTTAATCAAATTTTACGTGTAGCACATTATTTCTCTTGTTTTTGATTCTTATTTTTATTTTTTTAATTTGCTACTTACTGAATCACTCTCATGACACAAACGTGTCTCATCACAACATAACATTCTCTATTTCCGTCTTTTTTTTTTCATCCAATAATCCAATAATTTAATAATCCAATAATCCAATAATCCAATCCAATAATCCAACAATCCAATAATCCAATAATCCAATAATCCTAAAATCCTAAAATCCAATAATCCTAAAATCCTAAAATCCAATAATCCAATAATCCAATAATCCAATAATCCAATAATCCAATAATCCAATAATCCAATAATCCAATAATCCAATAATCCAATAATCCAATAATCCAATAATCCAATAATCCAATAATCCAATAATCCAATAATCCAATAATCCAATAATCCAATAATCCAATAATCCAATAATCCAATAATCCAATAATCCAATAATCCAATAATCCAATAATCCAATAATCCAATAATCCAATAATCCAATAATCCAATAATCCAATAATCCAATAATCCAATAATCCAACAATCCAATAATCCAATAGTCCAATAATCCTATAATCCAATAATCCAATAATCCAATAATCCAATAATCCAATAATCCAATAATCCAATAATCCAATAATCCAATAATCCAATAATCCAATAATCCAATAATCCAATAATCCGATAATCCAATAATCCAATAATCCAATAATCCAATAATCCTATAGTCCAATAGTCCAATAGTCCAATAGTCCAATAGTCCAATAGTCCAATAATCCAATAAACCAATAATCCAATCATCCAATAATCCAATAATCCAATAATCCAATAATCCAATAATCCAATAATCCAATAATCCAATAATCCAATAATCCAATAATCCAATAATCCAATAATCCAATAATCCAATAATCCAATAATCCAATAACCCAATAATCCATAACCCAATAATCCAATAACCCAATAATCCAATAACCCAATAATCCAATAACCCATTAATCCAATAACCCAATAATCCAATAAGTCAATAATCCAATAACTAAACTCAATAATCCAATAACTTAACTCAATAATCCAATAACTCAACTCAATAACCCAATAACTCAACTCAATAATCCAATAACTCAACACAATAATCTAATAACTCAACTCAATAATCCAATAACTCAACTCAATAATCCAATAACTCAACTAATTAATCCACTAACTCAACTCAATAATCCAATAACTCAACACAATAATCTAATAACTCAACTCAATAATCCAATAACTCAACTCAATAATCCAATAACTCAACTAATTAATCCAATAACTCAACTCAATAATCCAATAACTCAACTCAATAATCCAATAACTCAACTCAATAATCCAATAACTCAACTCAATAATCCAATAACTCAACTCAATAATCCAATAACTCAACTCAATAATCCAATAACTCAACTCGATAAACCAATAACTCAACTCAATAATCCAATAACTCAACTCAATAATCCAATAACTCAACTCAATAATCCAATAACTCAACTCAATAATCCAATAACTCAACTCAATAATCCAATAACTCAACTCAATAATCCAATAACTCAACTCAATAATCCAATAACTCAACTCAATAATCCAATAATTCAACTCAATAATCCATTAAATCAACTCAATAATCCAATAAACTCTACTCAATAATCCAATACTCTACTCAATAATTAAATACACTCATCTCAATAATCCAATAAACTCATCTCAATAATCCAATAAACTCATCTCAATAATCCAATAAACTCATCTCAATAATCCAATAAACTCAACTCGATAATCCAATAACTCGATAATCCAATAACTCGTAAATCCAATAACTCGATAATCCAATAACTCGATAATCCAATAACTAGATAATCCAATAACTCGATAATCCAATAACTCGATAATCCAATAACTCGATAATCCAATAACTCGATAATCCAATAACTCGATAATCCAATAACTCGATAATCCAATAACTCGATAATCCAATAACTCAATAATCCAATAACTCGATAATCCAATAACTCGATGATCCAGTAACTCGATAATCCAATAACTTGATAATCCAGTAACTCGATAATCCCATAACTCGATAATTCAATAACTTTATAATCCAATAACTCTATAATCCAATAACTCTATAATCCAATAACTCCATAATCCGATAACTCCATAATCCGATAACTCCATAATCCGATAACTCTATAATCCAATAACTCTATAATCCGATAACTCTATAATCCGATAACTCTATAATCCGATAACTCTATAATCCGATAACTCTATAATCCGATAACTCTATAATCCGATAACTATAATCCAATAACTCTATAACCCAATAACTCTATAATCCAATAACTCTATAATCCAATAACTCTATAATCCAATAACTCTATAATCCAATAACTCTATAATCCAATAACTCTATAATCCAATAACTCAATAATTCATTAACTGATTAATCCAGTAATCCAGTACCTGATCAATCCAGTAACTGATCACTCCAGTTACTGATCAATCCAGTAACTGATCAATCCAGTAACTGATCAATCCAGTAACTGATCAATCCAGTAACTGATCAGTCCAGTAACCGATCAATCCAGTAACCGATCAATCCAGTAACTGATCAATCCAGTAACTGAACAATCCAGTAACTGATCAATCCAGTAACTGATCAATCCAGTAACTCACCGATCCAGTAACTCACTAATCCAGTAACTCATTAATCCGTAACTCATTAATCCATAACTCATTAATCCATAACTCATTAATTAAAATAATCCAGCATATTTTATAATTCGATAATATTATACTTATCATCATATGTAGGTATTGTCATCATATCGTTATATTACTTGCCACTTAAAGCGTCAGTTGCACCAACCACAATTGACGAATTGATCAACAGCAATCAGCAGAGCTTTGCTTGCTACAATAACCAAGCTAAAATATTTAAAAGGCAACGAACTTCTTAAAACCAAGGATACTGAAAGCGAATCAATACACGGTTATAATGAATACTTTACTAGTGTAGGCCCAACCTTGGTTATTCAATCAACACCAGCCAAAATGATCCCGCCAACATTATAAGATTTATAAGATTGAAAAAAAAATTCCCGTCGATTGAAATTATTCTAATAATAATTAGAAAATTGTAGATTTCCCGGATACGCGGAACTGTCCTGTCAGGCCGCACACATGTGTTAGGGTTAAAGAACAAGTCGGTAATTTTAAACAAACAACTTTACATATACTTGGATTAACTTTGTTTCTAATCTACATTAACGACTTGACTTTCTTGGATCTGACCAATGCAGACGTTGTGCTACGCAGATAACACGGCAATACTATTTCACGGTGCTTCCTGGGATGCAGTAAGCGCCTTCACAGAAAGCGGTCTAGCTTTGGTGACGAACAGGCTTCAATACAATTTGTAACTCTAAACGCAGACTAAACGAGATATGTGTGCGTGTATAAAACAGCTGCTTCCGCCTCGTGGTCTCTAAATGTGTCAAAAGTTTATTCATATATTAGTTACCACTGGTACCTACCAGACGTCATGTAATTGTAAAACAATAGAAAAACTTCGTCTATAAAGTACTTAGGTGTTATTCTGGATGAGCAGACTGACAACCGACAGAGGAAGACGAGAAACTCAACTTTACAGCGTACATTCAAACCACAGTTAAATAGTGTCAGGAAATAACCTAACACTCATTTAAATATCTTCGAAATATCATGGATATACCACAGCGCCAATCAACCTATATTGCCCTGGCTCAACCCATTATTACGTAGGTAGGTACTAATATCGGTGTATAGCGTATAGCGCATCGATCGTTATTGTTTTTTTTTTATTTTTTATTTTAATATACTAAATTATGAACAAATACTGAAGAAACGTAACTTAGTCTTTCCTTTACCAGCGTTAACGTCACATTTTGCCAAAAGAGGAAACAACCAAGATCAAAACTTATAAATTAGGCTAACGAGCCCCATACAACTAACTTGAGCGAACTACAGGACACCACAGCATTGCCTGGACAACGATTCCACCCCCATAATCTGTGAACCCGTACCTCGAGACAACTTTCGTCAATACAAATAACTTTAAGGTACTGTACCAAAATTTTCGCAGTTTAAGCAATAAACGACATCTATTAAAATCTACAACTGAAGACGACAAAGATATACAAGCCATCCGTTCCTGTTTTGTGCGGCTTCCACGTGAAAGCAATCCTGGCCGTGTTGTCCTTCCGTGTTGATCTTCGAAGCCACCTCTCATTGCCTCGGCCGTGTCTGCCGCTACTGCGGCTTCGCCGGTTGCGACTCCGTCTGTTGTTCCTCGGGGACTGGCGACGGTTGCGACTTCGGCTTCGACGTTCTTGTCCATCATCAGATTTCGATTTTCGGTCACGCTCAGGAGTTTTCAAGCGCCGCCTGGATGTTTTTTTTCCTCATGGTCCATAGTCTGGAACTCGAAAACAACACCAGCAATGGAAGAGTTCTAAATCTTTGGATTGTTAATAGTAGACAAATATAAATTGTTCTTATTAAGCTAAATTCAACTGTTTTATTTATTTGTTTAATTTACGTTACTGCTTCCGGGGTAGAATGCGGGACGTTTAAAACAGATCTTAAATCCAAAACAGATCAGTATCCCGGTACGGATCCGGAACACAGGCTTTTCGAAACGAGAAAATTCTAAAATTGGTACAGAAACGGAATCTAGAACAAATTCGGGATCCGGCACTGATCCGATACCAATCCGGCACGCATCCGGTTCAGATCCGGCACGAATCCGGCAAATGATATACATGCGGTATTAATCCGGCACAGATCCGGTACCAATCCGGCACGGATCCGGCACAAGTCCGGGACGGATCCGGTATGAATCCGGCATGGATCCGGAACTCATCCGGCACAAATCAGGTATGCATCCGGCACGGTTCCAGTATCCGGCACGGACCCAAATCCAGGAACGCGAGATGGATCCGATATTCGAAACGGGATCCGGAATACGAAACGGGCCGCGTAGCCAAGATGCCAATCGCTTACGCTCCGTAGCGATCGGAACGCAACTGTCACTGTCGCGCTAATATGGAAGAGTGATATAGATACATAATGCTTTTCGTTGTCGAAGCGACAGCGATTGTAACTCCGGCTAGGTCGGCGGGTCGGTAACTATCAGTAAAAGTATCATTCCTACTTATTTACAGTCTGAGTAGTTTAATATTTCGAAAACACTTAACCCCGCTATATAATACTGACGTATTGATAAGTAATATATTAAAAATATGGTAAAAGTTGTAACCAAATAAGCGGTACATACATAGACTAAAAGAATCCGATCTACACCTGTAAATAATCATAAAGGTATCCGAACTATTCAAAATAAAACGGTGTTCCAAAGGTTTCACGCTACCCGCGATGTAATGAATGCTTTAATTACATTATGGATAGTCATTACAGCAAACACTAAAAAACCTAACTATTGGTCTTGAAGAGAAAACTTGCAGTATAATGGTCTCGAGTGAACGACTAGGCCGAAATGGGTTTACCCAATTATTTTGTTCTTGATAAAGTTAACGGTGTCTTTGTTTCTAAGCGCCCGTTAAACATAAACTTCCTAACATAGGATATACGAAATGATAATTAATTTCAACTAAACAACAACCAATATAAGTGTTACTAATATATGTATAGGTATATAATTATAATAATTTTACACCACTGTTACTATTGTAACAACTTAATTGGGCAATTAAGATTTAACTCAATCAGTTCTAATATTAATACCTACATAATATAATACATTCAGGAATACCATACTGACTTGTAGGTACTTACCACTTCTGATCTGTAATAAAAATTCCTTCTTCCATAACAGCAATATATTTCCTGATCACAATATACCGTTACAGTTCAATCTCCAATCACCTCACTTCACAATCGTCCTCCCTTCACCTCTGCCCGTAACCGAATGCCCCTTAACCGCCATGCCAGTCGTCTTTTATTCTTTCTTCCAACTACCTTCTATTTACAAAGGTCAACTATCAATCACGTTACTTTTAAATTTATTAAATTATAGATTACCAATGATTATTCAACTCTTTATTTCATTAAGTCTGTTTCTAATAATTAGTAATTTTAATGAATCTTACAGCAATAAGAGCGAAAAAAATGTAGTCGCGTCGGCAGGCGTCGGCCTAGCCGATCCGAACCGAACCATGCCTTTTAGCTCTTATTGCGTAGACGTTAAGCTTTTCTATAGGCTTTTGTCGATTTCGCGTCGCTAGATGTGGGGAGACCCGTAGATGTCGCTATGCTCCTCCCAATAATAGCCTCCTCCTCGACATGCGTGTGAGAGGTGGACAAAGTTGTTGTTTAACCCCTTTAACAATAAGCAATAAGCGTGAGAGTGCAAAATTTAACCACGACTACCATGAGCAAGTGCATCAAAAAAAAACCGGCACTAACACGAAACGAGTCGACCAACAAAAACAATAGCACACTGAAAAGAAAAAAATAATTATTTTGTCTTCAATAACGCAAGTGAATACCTATGAACTATGTATATACGTACTTCTGAAATCAATCACACAAATCTGCGTATTTATATATTTACAATCTGTTATTTTTGGAGTCGGTGCCAGCCTCAAACAAACTTGGGCACCTTAGTGAAGCACCTGCAAAGTAGTGTAGTGCCGGTTTTTTTATTTCCTTTTAGTTTTTTTTCGGCGGTTATTTTTTTTGTTAAAAAGATTTTATTTTATAATTTTCTGTGGCTATAATTTATACAAATTATTACATGCTTAATTTTTGATTACTTTTAAAATAGCTACCTACCTTGCTTTAGCTATTAACTGTTATATTAATAATCCTACTTTAACTATTATTTTGTTCTGTAATATAAATAAATTACCCCTATTTTCCCACCCTTAGGGTAGGATTTTTTTCCAAATTTTTATTATTATTACGACTACTCTGTAAAAGGTTATGCGTGGTCATACGTTACAATCGGTGAGTGAAAAAATCAATCATCCCCTATTTTCCTACCCTTAAGGTTGGTTTTTTTTTTCCAAATTTATATGGGACCAACTTCGGGATATACCCTTTCCAATAAAAAAATAATTATCAAAGTCGAACATCTCTGTAAAAAGTTATGCGTGGTCATACATAAAAAAAAAAAATATACGCGTCGACTTGAGAACCTCCTCCGTTTTTTTTTTTTCGTCGGTTGAAAAGTGGAATCTGTGCGTTGCTTGGTTTTCAAGGCATTAGGATTAAACAAATTTTTGAAAAACCGAGTGAAACACAATGTTTTTCACCGCGATGAAAATACCTTCTAACTGTAATATATTTGAAATCAAATCCAAATGAACGTCATTAAATATTTATCATTCAAAATCATAACACTTAGGTACAAGTAAATTCTACCAGCGAAGTCGAGGAAATAAGTCAAAAAAAATCTAAATTGTAGTACATATTCCTTATTTAATTGTAACATCGGTAGATCTTTACCTTGTACACTTCAAGACACGTGGAAAACAAGATAAATCCCAGTTTACAATTATCAAACTTCGTAGACAGATTACAAAGTATAAGTACTTAGATATCACTAGGAAATTAAATTATTACAAGACTGGCTCAATAAATTATTATCTTGCTACGAAAGTAATTAGGTGTACATCCTAATAAAAGGGTAGAAGTTTGTAATCAGGTATGCTAATTTGGGAAACTTCGGAGGGAAAAAGAAAAGTTTTCCCTATTAAACCCCATTGTTTCGCAGTAAGCGAAGATTTATTAATAGTAGAAGAGATCTAATCATGAAGTCTAAGAAAAATTCTACAAATTGGACAACTTAAATCACAGTTTGACAAGAGTCGTTTGTCAGTGGAGAGTAGGCAGAGAGAATTCTATTGTCTTTTTCTTATGTTAGTATTATAACACCAAAAAAGGGGGATGAGTGAGTTTGTTTTTCTGACATAACATGCGGCAACTCTGGTTTTCAAAAATTGACGTTTGACAACTTCAGTTACTTAGGTAGGTACTTTGGATAGTACCAAAAAAGATTTAACGCCGTATAGCGCCATCTATTCCTGGCTCAGAAACACTATTTTTATCTAGACTTTACACCTCTTCTACAATCAATACCTCTCTGGCAGCAGGTATTATCCGCGCCATGCAGCAGGAAAACTACGAAACGATGGGAATTACAACTTTTTCATAGAACGATTACGAGAAAGTTGGACGGTGCGACGCGTTCAGTGATTGCGCGCGAATCGCGCGATAGAGTCTGCGATGTAATTATCAAATATAACCCCGCGATTTTGTTCGCGTAAAAGACGTTAAGCTTTCAACACTATTTCCACCATTTCGAATTTCATGAAAATTAATTCTTTATAAAAGGATAATCCCTTCTTATTTACGAAATCAGGACTTAATCGCGTATGGGTAATTAAGTTTTAAAATTACCTCCGGCGATAAAATCCCGTTTTCGTAAATAATATAAAGTTACAGTTTGAATTCACTGTATTCTTTTCTGAA
This sequence comes from Cydia splendana, assembly GCF_910591565.1. Classification (NCBI taxonomy): domain Eukaryota; kingdom Metazoa; phylum Arthropoda; class Insecta; order Lepidoptera; family Tortricidae; genus Cydia; species Cydia splendana. The sequence goes on along the minus strand of NC_085976.1, from coordinate 5,066,775 downwards.
ATAATTAACTTTTTGCATCCAAATGCCTTCTTGTTTTTCTTTTCAATATGTCCCTTTTTTTCTTCCATCTCTCCAAAATTGCAGAGCTGCCACTACACACAAACATAAAATGCAACTTTCTTAGAGTCAGACCAAGACAAGTCTGCAACGATTTTGATAGCACTCGCAATGCAAGTGTTATTTTAAACATCAAACTTCTATGAAATTATGACGTATATTATCACTTGCACTGCGTATGCTATCAAAATCGTTGCAGACTTTTCTTCTAACTCTATCAGTTTTTGAACAAGCAAGAGAGCCTTTACCAGCTGGTGTGGTGAAAAGGTTGATATAAAACAACCGAGCGCGTCAGTTGACGCCTTTGGCGGTCAAAAGGTAAAGCTGTTTGTAGACACAATCAATGAAACCACAAATTAAACGGTAAAAATCTTTTGTATTTATTTGTTTTTTAAACACAAAACAATAAAATATAAATGCGTACACAATGCTGGCTTTCAACTTTCAATGCGCATCACCTAGGCATAAATTGTTTCTCCGTAGGTAAGTAAATGGAATAAATGATATAAACAATTCATAAACTAATCGTAATATTTAATATCTTAAACGCATAACATAAATTCGTTAATTCGACAGTGGTCTTACCGTCTTACGAGGTTTAGCTACGTAATAAAAACAGCTTAGACATAGGAACAATATCTAACTTGAATTCCACAGGCGAATAACAACGCAGCGGCGGTACGTCGTCGAAAAGCGGTCAGAGCTTTGTACAAAAAGGATCTGTGGGATATAGTTAAATTTTTTAAGGTAAGGTCAATGGCTCAAAATTCCTTTGGTTGTCTTGTTTTTTGTTCCCGAAAAATGTGAAGGAGTGGAGGTTTTCGTATGGGGCGAAATTTGTTTTTTTAATTTTCTCAAGAGAATTATAAACTACAGCTAGAAAGACATAACTTTTTTTTGTTTATTTTATAAAAGACAAAAATAAAAGCGTGACAGAGTGGTCAGAAACAAGACAATGAAAAAAAAACAACGGGTTGCACTCCGGGAGTGCCGGCAGAAGTGAAAACTCAACGACATTGTAAATCAAAATATTAATAACAGCGCAGATAGCAGAATGTCTGCAGCACTATGTATAATTGAGGTTAACGCCATCTAGGGTTATTTCGTCGCATTACTTGAAGCCCCTAAGCACATCACTCTGAGTATTAATACCAGTTTAAGGGAAACTCACTAGATGGCATTTAAATCAAAAATCAATGACATTGTCCGTCACACATAACATAACGTCACGCAAGCGCCCTGCGCCGCCTACATGAAACAGCAGGCTCAGGCATACATTTTCGCCGTGCGGTAGAAAGAGAGGAGAGACGCCTTACGCGTTACGCCTTACGCTGTCTCGAGTTTATCATTTTTTCCCCCACCTCAAAAAGTGCACAGCGCCGCTAAAGAAGTTTTCTTAAAGAAAAAATCGTTGGGATGTCATATAACATATCGTTAAAACACAGTGTGTGACTTAATATCCTTGGCTAGCGACATATTAATTCAGATTTTTGTTAATTAACAGGTGATTTACCCTACTTATGATGATAATAAAACGTTTCGGTATAAATAACAGAGATTTTCTGAATTTAACCAGTTAAGAGGCATCAATAAATACCTAATGTTTCAAAAGTAGAGGATTGAAACGTTAAGTATCTAAAACACCTTTTTGGGGCAAGTTAAATACATAAAAGCTGTAACAGACGGACGGACCTTGGTACGGTCCGAAGCCTGTTCGATGAAATGGTTTGCCGTACGTCCGTTAAGGACGCAGCTGAGTGAAGGCGAAAAAGATATTATGTAAGCTGACCGGACCAAGGCCGTGGTCGGGTCCACCCGTCTGTTACAGCTTTGGAACGCAAAAAAATACATGCTAAGTTACGGGACATTTGGAAAATTTTTAGTTTTTTCCTATCAGTAGGACACTAACCAAAATAAGCTAACAAAAACATGTAAATATATATATTATTAGACAGGTAAATTCGACGAAATGAAAGCCATAATTATACCTATAAAAGCTTATAAATTATGTAAATTTGTGCAATAATTTCATAAATACCTAACTACAGCAATACTTTTCTTTCACACAATTTATATGGCACAGGACACAAACATACATTGTACCAAAGTGCTTTAAGTGCTATTATAATCGTTGTTATTTCTGAGTGTTGAGGCAGAAATATACAGCACCTATTTATTTGGTGTATTCCCATTTGTCCCCGCCGGAGACAGGTGGGAATTTATATAAATCAGTCCTCAACTCATGTCTGGCAGCGGTGACATGGGGTGGGGACAAAATGGGAATACACCATTTATTTAAGGTCGCTGCATACGATCCGTGATTTTTACCATCCAAGACAGGAAAAAGAGTAATTTGTTTTTTCATCTAGTCTGTTTTTTTAACTATAAAGTACTACGCCATAGGTACATTTTCTATGCAAGCAATCACCGAGCGTTCCATACTATTTCATATGGGCATTGCTTTATAGTTTAAAAAAATTGACGATTCGTACGGCAAGGATCACGTTGGGTGAATCAAATTGTCTTTTCCCACGTTACCATGGATACGGTCGCTTGGGTCACTCTTTAAATCCTGATTTACGCCATAAATATAACCAAACATGCATTTATGTCGCAGGTGTAAGCGCTTTCCACTATGGGCCATCTACCAAGCACGTCAGTATAACGAGGTATAGTGCGACATAAAATAGTAGAAATTACATAAAATGGAACTAAAAAAATTCCATACTAAATTATTGCCATGTTTAAGCATTTTACGTCAAAAATGTGACAGTTACGTAGGAATTGGCGCTCTCAATATTTTTTCTACAATTTCTTGTCGGATATACAAGAGTTCTTCTAACAAACTGTGCTAGTATTGTTGACTAGATGACGGTACAGAACTGCAAGAAATAGTTGATTCACCCACGTAACGTATGCACCGACCTTTAAGTACTTATCCATAATTTACAAAAAAACATAATGCATTTCATAATTTCATACAGGAACATTGAACATTAAAATTTAAAATACCTACACATTAATTTAGAAAAGATACAGTAGAAATTATTTATTTAAAGTATGTAAACAATCCATAAAAATAATAGATCTAGAGATATGTCACGAAGCAAAACAAATTTTCATCTAAATACAGACCCATATGTTTATTCCTTAGAGCATTTAGTAACTGGAGACGTCGTGGCTGTCATTTTCTGTACAAAAGAGTCTGCCGATTTTTGCGGGGGAGGGGACGTCAAATGTATTGCTATTTCTACATGATTTCTACGTAACGTACACATAGCCATGTCAGTCCATACAAAAGTTTGCACAAATGTGCAAGGTTTTCGGCAGAGGGGTAAGCTCTTAAAGGCGACTCCAGTTATTAAATGCTCTAAGGTTTATTCAGATTTATTTGTGCCAGCTTCGCGTAATTCGCGAACTTATTAAAATTATGAAACATCTTACAATATCTTTTTAATCTGGTTTTAACAAGATAACAGAATTAAATGCAGTATACACGTAATCGCGCTTCGCAGCGTTGCTCTATATACAGTTAGATCAAGTTAAGGCAGCGATTTTGATAGCTCAGACTGTGCAAGTGTTATTTTAAACGTCAAACTTCTATGAAATTACGATGTTTACTTAACACTTGCACAGTCCTTGTCATCAAAATCGCTGCTAACTTAGCTTGGTCTGACTTTATTAACCGATTTGGAAGTTTAACGATAGTACAGTCAGTGTCGTATAGTAGGTAGCATCCAAAGTAATATTTGAATACTTTGGATGCTACCTATATGACGTTGACTGTACCTACTAACAAGTCATTGTTAAAGCACTTAAGGTAAAGGTGGAGAAGACCATCTATCAGTTAAGATCGTCTACAAGCTCATTCATCGCTACTAACTCTTGCGCTTGTATACATACTACACTTAAAGAAGATCGGTAGAGCAGAAGGAGGGAAGCTCCTTTCTGTGTCTGAGCGAAGTACCTACGTATACAAATGAGCGCTTTCTCTCTATAACGGTCTTCCTAACCAAAAGTTTTATTTGCCGGTCTTCTCCATTGATCATAACTAAACATTGGTAGACCTTATCTGGTTGCAATAAAGTCTACAAATGATTAGACAACTGTTTTCATGCCAATAGGCAAAACGCTCGAATTTTCCACGCGACCCCATGTATACGCCTAACAACCTATGCCATCACTATGACTCCTTAGCCCATTGCTCGTGTAAACTCTGCAAATGTTCAAACGCCCGTTTAGTTATATTTAGAGTCGGCACTATCTTCAAAAGCCCCTTCTCGCCTATTAAACTAAGCCCGGCTAAACCTAGATAGGTATGCATCGGATCCGTGCAAGTGTCCGGCCATTTTGAGAAGCCCCCGACGATGACGTCCTGCGTTTCGTACACGTAACTCCTATTGCTTCCATAGTTGGTGTATTTTAAAGTTTTGAGCATTTTAAGTGACGCGCCTACCCAGAAACTGTAGCATGTGTCGACAGGTTTGTTGGGTCGGCCTTGGAAGCCGTCTATTTGGCGGAGCACGAGCCAGCGCTTGAGGCCCTCGATCTGTTGGTCGGAGAGCTTGTGCAGCTGGCCGGTGAGCTGCAGGGTGGCGAGCGCGCAGTACGTGGTGCCGCCGTGGGACTCCAGCTCGGGGCACTGGGCGATGCCGTAGTCGTAGCCCTGCGAAACAAGATAGTAATAAATTTTTGGCAATAAAACCATTTTTGGTACAAGCTTTTATCGCTGACTGTACTGTTCTTTCCACAGACAACTAATACTCATCGAGGCCATTCTAAAAAACCCAAACACAATTAGGTTTCGTTGTTTTATCACAGAGTTCTTATGGCCACCTCCTGTCTCCATCATCAGATCAGCTCGATGGTACCATAATATTGCATTGTCACCCGACTTACATATGTATGCAAATTTTCACCTGCATTGGAAGTCGGAAAATGGGTCAAATTTAGCTTGCAAGATTTGACCCGTACAAGCATAGTTACATATTTACATAGGTACAGTCGCCATCAGATATATCGGAGCGGCCAAGGTGTTCACAATATCTGAACACGCGCTCTAACGCCCTGACAATAGAGGCGTGTTCCGATATTTGTGAGCACTTTGGCCGCTCCGATATATCTGATGGCGACTGTACATTGCAAGTTAAATAAAAGCTTGTAAAAAGTGATGTCGGCTGTACACACTCGTCGAGAGCCTTTCGCCGAGTCTCGACATCGGTCTGATCCGATCGGAGAAGCGCGAGACGAGAAGAGAGCAGCATGTACACACTCGTTCTCGGCCTGTCTCGGAGTCTCTCGACGAGTATGTACAGCCCGCGTGATAAGTACATTACAATTACTATTAATTATGGGTCGCGACCCATTTATTGGTCCCTGAAACTACTACGGCATCTGAGCGTTACAAATAATATTGTATACCCCCGTTTTAAGACGGTCAAGAGGTGGGTCCCGAATTTGGCAGTTTATGTTAGGTGGGTCGAAGCCCAGTCAATTTTCGGAACCACTGCTCTATGGTTATGTTATAGTATAATGTTGGCTCACTTGACTCAATATTTTCAATTATATACATACTAGCTTTTGCCCGCGACTTGGTCTGCGTGGAATTAGTGACAGCAGCTAAAGTAGGTATAGCGCCTGGATAGTTCTAATAGCAATCATGGATAGTTCTAAAAATATTCAATTCGCGCATTGCTTACTTCAATTATTAGGCTCAAAGCATTAACTCTTTCAATTCCACCCCCCTTTGCACTCTCTGCAGGGATGATTTCCGACATAAAAACTATCCTATGTCCTTCCCCGGGATTCAAACTATCTCTATACCAAATTACAACTAAATCGGTTTAGCGACTTAAGCGTGAAGAGGTAACAGACAGACAGACACACTTACGCCTTTATAATATTAGTATGGATAATTAACACTTGTATAAAAAATCTATACACGATGATTTTTAATCGGTCATCAGGAACATTTTTTTCTAACTCAGTAATTGATGTAGATCACGTACATGGAAACAAACTTGTTTTTATAATCATAATTTTATTTTTGAGATCTATTTTATCCTAAAATCCTTGTCACTCTTATCTACTAATCGGTATCTATGAGTCATAATCTCTTTACAAACATAATTGGCAAAGGCATAAATGGCAATTGATAATTTATGAGTAATAACTTGTCATTGTCATATGCATAAATCCGTCAAATTTCCCGCCATATCGATGGCAGTTGACGTATCGTAGTTACTTGATGTAGGATAAACATGTATTTATAGTGTAAATAACATTATTTGCGGTATTTGACACATTATGACTGACGTATATAGAGATGTAACTAACGCAAATCGATTGTCACAGCAAGCGATTACGATTGGATGGCACGTAGACTGAGGTATCGAATTGTGACGTATAATGAATTTTTATTTGAGATTTAAATAAAGCTAGAATTATATGGTTTTCCCGCAAGCTACCGGTCGGTCGGTGTATTTAATATACCGACCGAGTAGGTCGCACCCATTGTCAAAATTGAAACTAACTGGGGATCTATTTTAAAGTTTATTTATGTTATTTCTGTGTTAAATTTGTTGTCTGTTAAGTGACGATAAATATATCCATATTTACAGTTAATTATCCACCTTTTCCTTATTTTTATTAAAAGAAAAATGAAAAATTCATATCGATTTACTTAGACGACTACCGATTCATAACGGTGGTGTCCGGCCAACCCTAAAATTAAAAAAAAAAAAGACGTAGAACGTAAACGTTCGCAGTGCAGTTGTTTTCCTTTGTGATTTCGATGTGCAAAACATTTTACGTAGTATTGCTGTTGTGAGTGATAGACGTCAAATACCGTAAATAATGTTATTTACACTATAGTGGTTTTAGTTTTAATTCTATTTTAACTTTTAATTAAATAAACAATAAGATAATTGCGTGAGACCTAGCCTAATAAGTTTAATTTAGCCTAGATATTAATATTTTTCTACTCCTGATCACCGATTAAAAATCATCGTGTATAGGCTAGCACTACACTGTGATTTAGAAAAATGTCTCACTATCGACTTGATGATGTAATCGGCCGCCTTCTCCTTGTCGAAGCCGGACCAGTCGTCGAGTATGTAGCTGATGCAGGCCGCGCAGTACACGAACCTCATGTCGGACTCACAGCCAGACAGTGTCGCTGCGAAGTTGCCTTCTTCTGTCTGAAGCGCCTTTACACCTGAAAGGATATATTTTAAATAAAATATGTTGTAGATATGAGATGTAGATAGAGTGGAAAAATACAGTGCTCTTGCAAAGTTCATAGATCTGATCTATATTTTGATGTGGGTACCACCTTATGTACAGCCGCCATCAGCCTCTATTGTCATGAGCGCGTGTTCAGATATTTTTGAGCACCTCGGCCGCTCCGATATATCTGATGGCTACTGCACCTACCTATGTAAGCAATAAATGACTGATTACATTGATTACTGATTACTAAATATCAATCTTAATCTAATTTTATTTGGTTTAATTTAACTAAATTTTATTTTGATTCTTCAGATACTAAAATGATAGTTCAATTGCCCTAATTTGTCCAATCGATAGTCTATCACTTTAAATTGTTACAATAACAGAATAATTGTACAATTAAACTGTCATTTTTGAGCAGGCAAGCGTCTCTGTTTCAATTCGGCATGCCTTCGTACGTCTTCTACTCCTCTACAGATCACATTTCACGGCTGATTCTCATGAAATGTTGTAATTATGTAATTGATATTTAGTATTTTTTTAATCTTTCAAAATGGCTCTCATAGTAATTATATGTACAAAACTCCAGAGTTTAAGGGCTCACATAGTAGCTTGTAGCTAGAATATAAAAACAGACTTAGATAGGTACCTTCTACTAACGCCTTCCGGTTAACTCTGCTAAGGTCGTCCCCAAGTGTAACCAGGGTACATAGCGCAGTGTAAGTCATGGCGAGGTGCCCGCAGAGATAGTGCGCGTTTTCGGGATGTAGCTCCATGTTGATGGTTGAGGACCCCTGGAACCCGCACATTGACATGTCCCCAGCTGAAATACAATTAAGAACCAAAGTTATTAGCACTTTCGGTGCCGGGCGCCCCGTTTCCAGTACAAATTAAACACACATACGAGTTCTTGGCAGTGACTGTGTTAAGAGTAGCTCTTAGATTTTATTAGCAAACCCTACGTAAATTCGCATTTAGTACAGTCTTCTTCTTCTTCCTCGCGGTATCCTGGCATTTTGCCACGGCTCATGAGAGCCTGGGGTCCGCTTGACAACTAATCCCATGATTTGACGTAGGCACTAGTTTTTACGAAAGCGACTGCCATCTGACCTTCCAACCCAGAGGGGAAACTAGGCCTTATTGGGATTAGTCCGGTGTCCTCACGATGTTTTCCTTCACCGAAAAGCGACTGGCAAATATCAAATGATATTTCGTACATAAGTTCCGAAAAACTCATTGGTACGAACCGGGGTTTGAACCCGCGACCTCCGGATTGAAAGTCGCACGCTCTTACCTCTATGCCACCAGCGCTTCGTTGTGTAGCATATTAGTACAGTCGCCTGCAATAATATGCTACACAACGAAGGCTGCAAAAATATCTAACACGATCTTATTTGTAGAGCCATGAGAGTGTGTCACATATTTTTGCGGCCTTCGTAGAGTAACATATTATTGCAGGTGACTGTACACACCTTTGCCTTAACTAATATTTAAGTAGTACAGTCACCTGCAATAATATGTTACTATTCGAAGGCCGCAAAAATATGTGACACGCTCTTATAGCTCTGCAAATAAGATCGTGTCAGATATTTTTGCGGCGTTCGTTGGGTAACATATTATTGCAGGTGACTGTACAACATATTCAAACTTGTGTTTAGTAATTTAATTATCTTATTGCGGTTGTGGTTTTATGTTTAAACTACATTTACGTTAACTGTGTCATGACCAAAGTCATGTATTTTACAGCCATAAAAGTAAAGCAAATCAAGTGGAGCTACTTATAATCTTTTAACCGCCATATAGAAGCCGTTAAAATGATAAGAAACTACAATGTTTGCTCTACAGCTCACAATACCACTCACGTACAATGCAAGGCTGTGTAAATACATTTATCAACATACATGTTTATTAAATATTACACCAAACAAACAGAGGTAGGTATTCAGTACTCGCTTTGAAGGGTAAAAACGGGACCCTATTACTAGGACTCCACTGTCCGTCCGTCTGTCTGGCTGTCACCACGCTGTATCGCATGAACCGTAATACCTAAACAGTTGAAAATTTCACACAAATGATGTATTTCTGTTGCCGCTATAACAACAAATAGTAAAAACAGAATAAAATAAATATTTAAGTGGGGCTCCCATACAACAAACGTGTTTTTGCCGTTTTTTGCGTAGGTAATTTATGGTACGAAACCTTACGTGCGCGAGTCCGACTCGCACTTCTGAAATACCACGATGGTTGCAAACAAGTGTACGGCCCGCCTGTCTTTAAATGGCTAGTGCAACTGGTCAACCTATGAAACCCGTGAAGTATATAAGAATTTACTCTCTTAAGGGACAAACCCAGGCCTCTCAGAACATAATTTAATAGAGAGAGTATAAGAAAGAATTCACCAAATATTTACCTATGTAAACTAAGTATGAGTAAACTGTGCTTCTTCCTAAAATTTTGTGATTCATTCTTTGAACCTACTTACAAATTTCCTGAAATACTTTGTTAGTATATTATTTAGTAGTTTCCTTAAATTTTAGTTATATATTTGTTTTTCCTTATACACTTGAATGTTTCGATAAATGGCCTAACCAACCCTAATGCATATGTTTACGAACAATTCAATTAAAGTTGAAATCTGTGAAAGTAAAACTAATTGTGAAACCAGACATGTGCAAGTCGGACTCGCCCACCAAGGGTTCTGTGCTTTTTAGTATTTGTTGTTATAGCGGCAACAGAAGCGGCAAAAACTGTCTAGGTATCACGGTTCATGGGATACAGCCTGGTGACAGACAGATAGACAGACAGACGGACAGTGGAGTCTTAGTAATAGTCCCGATTTTACCCTTTGGGTAGGGAACCTTAAAAATATTATACTTCCACCAAGTTTTGCAATATGGATCCCATTGTTAAGAAAACCTGCCCAACCTGGATGCAGATGCGGATAATACCTACTAGTTTTTTCTGGATTGCATAATCTACACTTGGCATCAGCCAAGTTGCTAAAGAAAACTAGATTTTTAGCTGAACTAGACAGAGCCATGTTAGGGTTCAACACGTTTTGTATCAAAAAAACCGGACAAGTGCGAGTCGGACTCGCCCACCGAGGGTTCCGTACTTTTTAGTATTTGTTGTTATAGCGGCAACAGAAATACATCATCTGTGAAAATTTCAACTGCCTAGCTATCACGGTTCATGAGATACAGCCTGGTGACAGACGGACGGACGGACGAACAGACGGATGGACAGCGGAGTCTTGGTAATAGGGTTTTACCGTTTTTACCCTTTGGGTACGGAACCCTAAAAACTGCCCTTTGCTGTGAACAGTTAGAAGTGCCAAACTTGGGTTATTTTTTAAATACCATGACTTTTAATGCTCCCATAAAAATTGGACTATTTTTTGTCACATTTATTTATTGGACAGAATTTTTATTTTTATCCCACTGCCTCAGTTTTTACTGTCATTATGTGCAGGCCTAGATTTAGGCTTAGGTTTAGCTTTGGCTCTAGGCACTCGGTATGGCACTTAAGATTTCGGGGGGGGGGGGGCCTTCTCCATCTCAAAATCATTGCAAGAATGCCCGGGCATTGTGGGCCTAGGCGGAAATCCGGCTCTGATTATGTGTTTAAAAAACATGTATGAAATGAACACTCACTCTCTTTATTGGGATGCACTTGAAGATGATACAGCCATTCTATAATCCGGGACCTCAGCTCTACAGAGATAGATGTGATGGAGCCCAGCACATCCAGCCCGGCCACTGAGAAATATGCTATTGTTACTCTGAAATAACAAATAGGGGCAATTTCATTTTAACTTGTAGTTTAAAGCGCGTCTTAAGTTGTGTTTCAGTAATGTCTAACCATCACATTCCTGACAAAATGTATGGGATTTGACATTGACCATCAGTTTTGTGACAATGGCTAATAAATAAATCATAAACTGAGACAGTTTCTTTCTTCTACATCAGTTACAAGTACATAATAACATCAAATACATAAAAACCTAATATAAAGTTATCAAGAAAATACAAAGCACATATTTTTAGGCACATTTATATGTGATAAATAATATATTTGTTAGCTTTTATTGGCTGCACAATTAATAAAGCAATAAAATATATAATCAAAGTGTTTGCTACTGAAAAGTTCAATATTCTCATCAATTAGAAGTCACAATAACACTTGCCTTGTAGTATCATGTGAAGATAATGATGAAGGCAAAATATCAAGGAACCGCATGAAATATTTCACATGTTGCCTGTGGGCCATTTCCAAGTTTTCTTGATTACTCATGATGATAACTTCTCTTCTTCTAAATGTAACCGGATGAGATATAAAAATGTTCCGACCGAAACTATCACTAGCTTCTTTGGCAATGTACTGACTGATACAGTGTGAGGCAGTTTATTCACTAGTCAATTTAATACATCACTTTATCATTTTTTAAATATTTTAATACTTTAATCACAGCTAATTTACATTATCCTGCCTCTTTTAATAAGTGAAGGTGAAGGGCGAGGAAATGATAGCGAGTGAAGTAACTGTCAAGTCTCAAAATATAGTCCAAACTCAGGCTAAATATTTATAAGGACATCGATATCATAAAATTTCAGAGTGTATGCACATGTATGAACACGTTACTTAACAAAAAATTATGTTTTATCTGAGTACAAATACACAAAAAAAATACAATAACAAAAAATCCATATTTATAATAAGTGGTATCCTCATTGTGAAGATAAGTTTAAAACTACAACACGCAACTCGGACCGTCCAATGTCGTGTCACATTCAATGACAGCTGTCATAAAAAATAGAGCTGTGTGTAATCTTAACCGTTAATTACCGATTTTCTACGTACGCAAGCTTAATAGAGTTAGACCAAGATAAGTCTGCAGCGAATTTGATAGCCCACGCAGTGCAAATGTTATTTTAAACGTCAAACTTCTGTGAAATTATGACGGATAAATAACACTTGCACTCCGTGGGCTATCAAAATCGCGATGTGCTATACTCGTGTGTCCGTGAGGGACAAAAACATACGCAATGCGACATTATGATTGGTCGAATTTATTTGTTGCCCACCATAATCAATACTAAATTTACGGTGGGGAATAAAAAAATGTGAGTCTGTCACAAGGACAAACAATAATAGCGCTTTCGCTGCTACTCCTACTGAAAGATATACTGGGTCAAGCAAATCTTGTCAGTAGCAAACGGCGGCAAATTTGAAAAATCGCGGGTTAGCAACACTGTGTTCGAATAATTCTAAAATCGCGTGTCATCTGTGTTTTATATGTGGAATGTGGATCGCGAATGACAGCCATCATCTTTGTTTACAATCTGAATCGATTCTATTTCAAGAGATATTTCTGCTGTATCACCATTAAATACCAATATATTAAATAATATTGTGCTTAATCAAAGCTAAGATGCTTACAATGCCTACAGTGTCAACTGAGAAATCGAATAAAATATTAAAATCCAGTAGGACATCTACCTGCTGAAGCAATGATTTTATTCATACATTCTTGTTTAACGGCATAGTCCACTTCTAATTTTATTTTGAGATCTTCAAATTAGTTAATCATTTTTATCAACATCACACACCGCTTTTAAATTGTCCGTCCATACCTATTAATAACAATTTCAAACATTTTCAATAGAGAATCCGCGAGTGACAATTTGAATTAACGGGCGCGCTCAGCGGAAAAAAAAGTTTTGGTTCGATGTACATTGTACATTGCTGCTTTTCTTAGCGAAATACGACTCTTTGAGTGTTGCCCTACTTTAGTTTGCTTTACATTGCTACTGACAAGATTTGCTTGACGCACTATACATAAGACTATCTCGGTCGATCATTTCCCCCCACCCCTCATACTTGATCTAGTTATATACTAGATCCATGTTTTCAATCAACCTATTGCTCTAATCATTTGTATTTTACAAAAAAACATCTTCTAATGTTAAAATTTTTATACTACTTTCAAAGTTTGTGATTTGTGACCTTCGAGCAACACCGGCTTCCGACACATCGGAAGGGAGGGGCCCAAGCGATATCTCACCGTACAAATCTTTCTGCCATTTTTCGCGGAGGGAAAGGTGCACACAGTCGCACTTCTCACACTTACATACAAAATCCAATCTGTAATGACGACATAAATACATAGAAAATGACACACGTCAACGAAAAAATCTTGCAAACCTCGATCTCTTTTTGTGTACGGACGAGTGACAAGTGTCACAACACGTACACTAACACATTTTCGTTGAAGTATGTTATTGTATTCTGAGAGATGAGAAGTCGGATTTGTCGCTCGACCGATCCGCAATTTGTACTGAGCGAGCAAAATCGATAAATCCAACAACAACATGAGACTAAAATACTTATAATAATTGTTTTTGAACGTAATTAAACGTATAATATCTAAAAAAAATATTACATGTGAAATGTAACACTTTCTTTTTGTAAATTTGATGTCCCCGACCTCTTTTTATAACAAAAAACCGAGCAAACAGGCATTTTTGTGCAGCAGTGTTCACGCGCGCGTCTGGACTCGGTCTAGTGAAAAATCCAAGTGCAACTAGTTTTATTACCCGCACTAGATTAGATTGACGTGCAAATCTTGTACCTCGGCAGAGGGGAAATAGTGCGAATGCCGCCTCCCTTCCGTGTTGCTCTAAGTTTGTGACAGATGGGAATGGGATGTTTTTCGATTCATTACCGGTATTTTCAATTAACCGATATTCATCGTCCCTTAGAGATCATCTCTAACACATCAACTTGTCTCTGGTTCTTTTTCATGGCTGACGTTCGAAGAACTCAACCGCAGTCATGAAGGTTTATAACATTTATTTTATATTTTTCACTGTTACAAAGCAAAAATAATGCGAAACTGCAATAGTTTATATATCAAACTAAATACCAGCTACAATTTTTATTCAACAAGTGTTGCGATTCCCGGGAATAAATTAGATATTTCCTAGTCGTGTTGTGGAGTGAAACTTTTATCATGTGTTGATTTATTTTATATTTCTCGTTAAAAAGTGAATTAAGTTCAGCTAAAAGATCATTGCTGAAAGTTGTACTCAATAGTAACCCATTTCCGTGCGTTAAATTGTTATTTGTGTAGTGTTTATAACCTCAAAATTGTTTTAGTTGAACGTCTCGTACCCGGCAACGGGATGCCAGAAGTTATTCGAGGTTGTGGATGAGCACAAGCTCCGTATCTTTTACGAGAAGCGCATGGGCGCAGAGGTGGAGGCTGACCTGCTGGGAGACGAATGGAAGGGCTACGTCCTCCGCGTCGCCGGTGGCAATGACAAGCAAGGTTTCCCCATGAAGCAGGGAGTCCTGACCAACAGTTAGTATACAATCCATTTCTTTATATTGTATGATGTTGACCTGAGTAAATTTCATTGTTGTTTACATGCCTAAATTAACTTGGTTAATGATGTCAAGTTTTTAAGGTTATATTTTTCGTAACCCTGAATCTTTTATTATTTTTACTCTATTCTTTAAAGACTAGCAAAAGATGAGAGCAGGGAATAACATAACAGCGCCGAGCAGGAAACCCAGGCTCCAATGCCTGTGTTCTTTTACAAGTGTGCTGGACATTATTATTATTATGATCTACCATGTTTAATCCAATTCATTTTCACTTAAAACTGTCTGTGACTCAGTCGTGGGCCATGTAATATTTTAGGTTATTTTAATGAAAATAGGCCAAATTAGTTATAGGCTACTCACTGTTTAACCATAGTTATGGTTAACTATTAGAACTAACCTACAACAACATTCTGTATTGTTTAAAAATGTCACAATAAATAAAAACAGTTTTGCATTGCAGGCCGTGTGCGTCTGCTGATGTCCAAGGGTCACTCCTGCTACAGACCGCGTCGTGACGGTGAGAGGAAGCGCAAGTCGGTCCGCGGATGCATTGTTGATGCTAACCTGTCTGTGCTGGCCCTGGTTATTGTCCGTAAGGGCACCCAGGTAAGATTATCTTCTTTATTTTTCTTTGGTAGGTGTTTTACAATAACATTACAGTTACAGTGTTCTATAATAAACCATAAACACATAAGAAAAACCTAACCTAAGGTAAAGTTTGTAAAAGTAATTAATTTGTGCTATTAAATCTATTTATTATCTGCACCATCTCAATTTACATTGTATACCAAGAAACTTAATTAAAAATTAGAACATTGTATTCATTTAATTCAAGCTCCCAGTAAAAATGTGGTGCTTAGATGTGTTACATAAATATCCCTGTTCTTACTGTTTCCCAGATCTGCAAATCTGTGTAATTATATGCGGCAGGGTATAACATGACTGGTGTTAAACACAGGCTTGTGGGCTTACAAAGCTCATTTGCATTCCTTTAACACCCAACATTCCATAGATTATAATGTATTCTTTCTACTTGGCTGAGAAAGTCTGTGCTATATCAAAGACCATATGAAATACACACAGGATATTCACATGGTGTGATTACCTAAATAGGTAGGTAGGTAGTGTTTAGAAATAAATAAATAAATAATTTGAAACCAAAGCTTTCCTTTACTTAATACTGAATGATAATAACCAACTTAATAAGTTTATGGCAAAAATTTCATTTTTGGTACAAGCTTTTATCGCTGACTGTACTTTTCTTATGACACAATGAATACTCATCGAGACAATTCTAAAAACCCCTAACACAATTAGGTTGCGTTGTTGTGATGAAACAACAACAAGTTCCCATGGCCATCTCCTGTCTCCATCATCAGATCAGCTCGATGGTACCATAATATTGCATTGTCACCCGATACATGCATGCAAAGTTTCAGCTCTATTGGAAACCGAGAAGTGGATCAAATTTAACTTGCAAGATTTGGTTACCAACAGACAATGGGACAGGTGAAAGTAAATAAAAGCTTGTAAAAAAAAGGAGAACATTTTCACAAGTGAATAGAAACTCGTTTAATTATAAAAAAGAAGGGCTAATTAAAACAGCATTGAATGGATATCAATAATTAAAACACATTTTTATTGATCACAGGAAATTCCCGGACTGACCGACGGCAACGTGCCGCGCCGTCTCGGACCCAAGCGTGCGTCCAAGATCCGCAAGCTGTTCAACCTGAGCAAGGAGGACGATGTGCGCCGCTACGTCGTCAAGCGCGTGCTGCCGCCCAAGGAGGGCAAGGAGAATGCCAAGCCTAGATCAAAGGTGTGTACAAATACAGTGAAATCCATTGTACATTGTACATATAATATCTAAGGATGGGCTAATGGGGCACTAAAAATGGTACTAGTTCAGCGGTGTTAATCACGAATTCCAGCCAATCGTGCACTCTAACGCAACTAGTTGTGACCAATAGCGCGCGTAGTGCGAACTCGTCAACCAATCGCGCGCGTGATGCGAACTCATCAACCAATTGCGTTGTAGCAGTTTCACACCGCTGTACTGGCCCCTGTCATGCCTCATTATTATTGCTAAAGCCAGTCCCTAGATATCTATGTCCATGGTAAAATCTCTATAATCCGCCACTTCGATGATCAGGTATAGATACCCAGTAATCCGGCACTAAAATTGGGGTACAAAATGATCATTCTATATCCTAATTTACTATGTGCACTTACAATATCACACTTCAATCTCAGATAACAGTACAATTTTCTTTGAATTTAGTATTTTAGTTAAATGTATTTCTATGACATACTAAAAAACACACCCAAATAATATGCAGATTTCCAGTAATTCGGCTCTTGTGTCAGCATTAGTGCCGGATAAGTGAGATACAGATCATGATTGTGGGTCATTCTTTGAGAATATGTCTGTGGTTGTGTCTAATTACCATGATTCGTTTTATACTTATTGTATCGGACGCGGCAATTACACCGCTGACATATTATTTGAGAATGACCCACGTCTTACAAGTATGTTATGATGGAGATAGTCCATCATAAAGAATTGACGATTACTACAAGAATTTTCGTACACTGGTCCGCCTATTGCTATCTCTATTGCACGCGCATAATTATATTGCTGTATGCGAGAGTGACAGCAATATTATGCTTACAGGAGAGCCAAATTTCTAGCTCTGACTATCTTCTTTAGGCTGTATCAAAAATATGGTATGGTAATAGAGTTACACCAAGAAAAGTCTGCAGCGATTTTGATAACCCACGCAGGGCAAGTGTTATTTATACGTCATAATTTCACAGAAGTTTGACGTTTAAAATAACACTAGCACTGTGTAGGCTATCAAAATCGCTGCAGACATTTCTTGGTCTAAAAGTAATTTATTTGCCTTTCTTTAAATTTTTTAGATACAGAAAAGTCAAAATGGAACCTGAATCTCTATACATACTAGCTCAATAATCTATTGCCATCTAGGACTGTATTTTATTTTAGTAAGTAAAGAATGCCCTGATTTAAATATTGTTTGCTATTCTCTTAATAGTAGCAAGCAGCAGCATCAGGGAAAAGCATATTAGCATTAGCACCGAGCAGGTAGCACAGGTCTCATGCCTGTGCTCTTTACAAGTGTGCTAAACATTTCAAAAATTAAGAAAGTAGATCATCATTCACCTCAGACTTGTTATTTGTATGATGGATGGAATCCCCAATGGGTGGCTGACGGATGAAAATAATGTCGAACGCCACCTATGTCTGTTTATAAGAAGTTTTGAACTAGAATAGTTCCCTGAGTATCATATATAAAAATCAAAAGTGAGAATATAAGTAAAGTTACAATACTTTTTTTAAAAGTGTCTGGGTTACCGCCGACGGAAATTGTGTAGCAATATAGATTATTAATTTTTAACAATGTTTTCTAAAACATACTTTAAAATAAGCACTGAGAATTTAAGAAAAGTGAGTATTATTTTTACTTGCCTTTAGGGCCAAGCTAACAGGTATGCATACATTCAAAGTACATACGTCCTACCAAATATGACACATAAAAGGCTATTATAGTTGTCTGGATCCGGATTATGTTCTTTCTTTATATTCAATTGTGACGTTCCACGGGAAAAGGTACCTTATGAGGGTTTCTAGTTTCGGAGATATTAAATGTTTTGTAAAGAGGTGAAAAAATGCTCAATTTTTTTTTATTGTGTGATCTGAAACCTTAATGCGTAACGTTTGTTTACTTGTTTTTATTTTTGTTATAAGTTAGTTATAACCCTAGTAATGTCGTCTCAGAGTTTAGTAGAAAAGGTACCTTATGGAAAAAAGATTGAAAATTCCCAAAAAAACTAGTCAATACGGGAAAAGAAGTTTGGTAGAGAACTGTATCAGCATTCTGCAAAACTAATTTGATAATTTCAGTTCTGGTTGGGGCGCCTCGCAAATATTATAACCGTACATAGACCGACATCACAAATCCAAGTAGACTGCTATTATACCAAAGTTACTCTCGTCAAGTCTTTCTTAACTAGAATAATCTTCATTTGGTTTGGTCGCATGCAGTAAATCAGCCATTGGTTTGCTGAAAAATGCCAATACCCGACGCATTACCTTATGGAATATCTGAGGTCATTGAACCTCAATGCCGCTTATCTTCAATAGCAACCGAAATATATTATTGATAAGAAATAGACGATTTATACCATCTTAACCCCAAAATATTATTAGTTTATCCTAACTGTTCCATCATCATCATGCCTCATCCCTTTGGTCCGTTTTCATAACTATAGTTTTCGTAACTGGCTGCCAAAGAAGATTTATTTTTCCTGTTTCATAATTAATTATCAAACAAGAATTCACTTTCTGCTTTCGTAATCGAGTATTTTTTCTTCGTTCGTAATTAATTATCAAAACTTATTACTTTTTCTTTTTTCATAATTGGACATTTTCGTGTGATACACTTAGTACCTTTTCGTGTAAAACGACACAAAATAACTACCGGGCACTGCGTTGAGATTATTGCTCCATTTATGTATTAGATTAGACTAAGAAGAATTATTACGAAGTGAAAATTATATTTTTTGTTAAAGGAAGTTAGGTCATATTTTTCTTTTATTTTACTGTTACTAAGGGTACTCTGTTTTAACAAGCTTTTGTATCTATACAAATCTAGAAAATTAAAGTAGATGATTTACAATATTCGTATTTTTATTTTCTCTAATTTACTGTAGGCAGCTGTAGGGATATCTATGTAGGTACTTTTATTGTATTGTAGGTAAGTTTTTTTTTAATCAAAGTTGGTACAGAAAGAGCCTGGATGTTGCTCTCTTCTCTTTTGTAGTTAATTTACCCAGTCAGTCACTCACAGGGTAAATTGGCAACAAAAGGGGAACTTAACTTCCAAAAAATATATCGAAGTTAATAACGAAACTCGATTACTAAAAGAGTAATAAATTCTTGTTTGATAACTAATTACGAAGCAGCGAAAAATAATTCATATTTCGTAGCCAATCCAGGCGAAAACAGAAAAAAAAATCTTATTTCATAACCAGTTACGAAACTCGATTACGAAACCAGAAAGTAGATTCTTGTTTGATAATTAATTATGAAATAGGAAAAATTAATCTTCTTTGGCAGCCAGTTACGAAAACGGACCAAAGGGCCTCATCATGTAACTTGACCACAAGGTACCTTTTCATTACATACAAATTATTGGTCTTTTTTAAGATTATTATGACGAAGAACTAATTAAATTGGGGGCAGTTTAATGTAAATTAATATTTTCTATTCATAAAAGATAAACTATAATATGATTGATATTTTGTAGTGATGTATTATTAGATTTATTTCCATAAGGTACCTTTTCGTAAATGTATGGAGCAAATACTGTTATTGTTATGTAAGTTTAAAGTGGCATAAGGGGTTAAATATAGTATTTAGTTGGGGTTTTAGGATTTATTTCATTTGAATGACAGAATTTCTTTCATATGTGCTCAGAAAAATTGATTGTGTGTCACATTAAAAGTAAAAATATTCAATTTTGTGATTTATATGAAAAAGTCAGAAAATACATTTTCACCTCTAAATCGGTATTGTTTTTTGCTTAAACTGTCTGTCAGTGTCGTTTTCTAATAGATGAAATTTAAATCTTGAGAGCTCATTGCAATCAATCGTGAAAATGAAATAAAACTTTATTTTCAAGAGATTGGTTAGTATACACATAAATCAGTCGATATCAAAAGTTTCTATTTGCATTACAGAACAAGTCGCAATATTTTTTTAATCTCAGATATATAAGGCATTATTATTTGTAGTCAACTATGTAACTTACTTCAGGAACATAGTTTTTTAGGCGGCTAAACTTAAAACTTCTCTATCGTAAAGTTGCTCATTTCACAACATTATTTTCAAAAAATCATATCTCTGTAACTACGCAACCTAGAAGGTTGATCTTTTGTGTTATCGATAGCTTATTTATTGTAGATTACTGGGGTATGCATAACTCCATACCCGCCATAAGGTACCTTTGACCGTGGGACGTCACAATTAAATACCTAAAAGAATATAAATAGACGCGCGTCTGCGCGGAAAGAGAAAAGTCATAGAATGTATTGGTTCCCTTATATTTCACGACTCTTACTACACCCCACATACTACACTTGAGATTTATTGAATGAATTTAAAAACTTAATATGTATTATATATTCCAGGCCCCTAAAATCCAGAGGCTAGTGACGCCCGTGGTGCTGCAGCGCAGACGCCACCGCCTGGCGCTGAAGAAGAAGCGCCTCGTCAAGCGCAAGGCCGCCGAGGCCGACTATGCCAAACTGCTCGCTCAGAGGAAGAAGGAATCCAAGGTAACTTGACGTTCTTCCTACTCAACAGGCAGATGTACGGGCACCTCGTGCTGTTCTATCTGTATAGATATACCTTTTATTTTATCATTTAGTAATGCATTTAGGCATTCCGCCTAGCCAGGGAACTAGGACGGATATGTCCGACTAATAGACCAATAGTGGGACCGGATTTTTGCACTAAAAGTTTTGATAATTCTAAAGATGAAAAAGTGATACTTATCTGACATGGGACATATTTTTAAGCATATTTGTAAAATATGACGAAAAGTTAGAACGAGCGTTAGATATAAATTAGGTATTTATATATTTTTAGTAATGATTTTTTAATATTGAATTAAAGTGCAATGTTTAAGTTCCATCGTTTATAATATGTATGACGCTTTATAATGTAAAATTATTAGAAATTTTTTTAACGTGCTTCTTAGTCAAACTACAAATTAGCTTATTATTTTGTCGATATTGAATTAAAGTTTAATAAATCCACAACAACATATCTAAATTCTTAAGTTAATAGGCAAGCTAAAAATTTAGAAGAATAAGATATATGCTTTAGAATTAATATGCGTTTTTTGTCCTATAATATCTAATATTGAATTAGAGTCTGTAAAAATAAGTCTATTACTATAAAATAATATACGCAGCCATATTATGGAAAATAAGAAATTTCGGTGTGTAGCTTGCATTGTAATAGTAAAATATATTTAAAAAGGCGCGAAATTCATACATACGCCGCGCTAGTCCGTCAGTGTCGCCGGCGCGGCGCCCGAGACCCTATCATAGCCTACCTATACCTCGCCCCTCGCCTCGCCCCACCTGCCGCTCACAGCACTGTCTGTCTTTTCTTATCATTCATTTGTTTGTTTACTGCGGACATATATAAATTAGATGCGGACATTACGTGAAATGAAAGGGGTCCCTTTGTTTCCCATAAAGTTTTAAGTCATAATGTATTGTTTGTCATATAAGAACCTTCGGGCTCTCGAATTAAGGTTTATTTTTGAATGGCCTTAGGGGTCATCCATTAATTACATCACACGTTTAGGGGGAGGGAGGGGGTCAAGAAAATGTGACATGTTGTGACAAGGGGGAGGAGGAGTCACAAACTTTGTGACGTCACTTTAACTTCATCAGTGACCGAAAATAAATTTAAATTATTTTATACTCTAATATAGGTACATTTAAATAACAAGTTTTTGAAACGTTAATCGTTTTTATTCGTTTAATTTAATTTCTTAATCAGTTTGGGTTATAAAATTACTAACATTTCTTTTGATAAATATTTTGATATAAAATTAAATGAATAATTGCCGATTTCGTTGAAGAAATGTGACGTCACACCAAGGGGGAGGGATTTGCCAAATGTGACCAAGTGTGACAGGGAGGGGGGGAGGGGTAAAAAAACCTAGAAATTCATGTGACGTAATTAATGGACGACCCCTTAGTAGCAGTTTGATAGCGTTGACTCGGCTCGGAGAGTTGGCGAATTGGCGATTCATTCGCCGAGTTAGCGGATCGGATACCAAGTTATCAGTTAGTTTAGTGGCCGAGTTGATTAGGAAGAACATTTGAATTTCAAAATTGTAATAAAAATGTACATGATATTCACAACAATTTTTTACCATAGTTTGTCAAAGGACTGCCTCATTTCAAACATAGAGAGAATCATCATACAGTGGAAACTGGATAAGTGGAATCGCAAGGGACCGGCTGTTTAGTTCCGCTTATCCAGGTTTTCCATTTATCCAGTTTTCCACTTAACCAGGTTCAAATAAAACGTTTTCTCACTTACAGAGGCTCTCGCTAACAGAGGTTGTGAATGCTAGTAATGTCGCTTATAGAGGTCACGTATAGTATGGTCAAATAAAAGATCAAGAAATAAATAATCATCTTTTCTTAAATATGTGTGTATTAACAGAAAATCGGTATGTAATCCTGACTTTAAAAAATGCAATACTGTAAATAATCCACAAGAGTTCGTATACAATTTTCAAAATTTCAAAAACAAAATCAATTAAACAAAATCACTCCTAATATTTATTTATGCAAGAGAAACCAGTATGGTTAAATAAATCAATGTACCGATTGTACTTTAATGAAAAAAATCCGTTATTTTGGTTTGAGTCACATTTTACCAAATTTCTTTCAATATCGAGAATACTGTCGAACACATTTTTGTCTATGTTTGGCTGCGATTAAAAAAAACTCTACAGTGTCTCTATTGCTTTTTCAGTCTGTTATAATTTTTAATTTATCCCGAAGAGATATAATAACTTGATTTTGCGCTTAGGCATTGCTTATCTAACAGCACGGCACCGCACCACGGCTAAAAGAACCAAACTGAACGATTTGTGATCTCATACAAAATACGTAGTTAAAACACGAACCATAATGTTAACGAAACAAACTACCCTCCTTGTGACGGTTTATTAAAATGACAAATTTTATAACGCCGAGCCATTCCACTCATAGAGGTTTCGGAGACGGCTGCTTCCAGTTACAGAGGTAAAAATAAGAAATTTTCGAAAAAATGGATTCCGCTTATAGAGGTCCCAAAATTCCACTTATAGAGGTAATTCGTTGCCAAGGGACTGGAACCGAGAACTTGGGTCCACTTAAAGAGGTTTTCCACTAACCCAGGTTCCACTTATCCAGTTTCCACTGTACTATCTTTGACTTACACTAGTACTAGCACCCAAAAGAAAAGGATGAATATAGTTTTTTGTTTTTATTTACTGACAAATTGGTTTGACCGACTATACCTATTTCTGGTTCCTATTGTCATGTCCTGTCCTATTCAACGTCAATATCATATTATGTATATTATAAACCAACTGCTCAATATTACACGTATACATATTGAATATACAATAAGGTAAGTGACCTCACCTTATTGTATATTCCGTGTCGGCCGTATATGCCTATATACGGCCCACCTTAAATTAAAATGTTTTTTTTTTTAATAAACAGGATATTAAGTATGAAAAATTCACTCAAATAGGTATCTTATTTATTGAAGTTTTTTCATTATACCAAAATAGTTATAAAAATATTACGATACTCTTGGAAAATATACCTTTTATAAAAGTCCTATTGTGGGCCTTATTGAACACTAGCAGGGTATTACTTAATCCCGCAAAAAATAATAATTTTGACAGTAGACAATAACAGATTTTATTGTTTTTAACTTAAGAGTTATACATATACAAATAACAATATTTGGTACTTCACAACAAGAGGATATTTATAATAAGTTAAAAATAATTCTTTTGGGCCTTATTAACTAAAGATATAAAAATTGTCTAGTTTACGCGAAAATAGTAGGTAACTAAAGTCACTAAACATAAAGCTTTATTATTATTATGTTTTAACATCTGGGGGCACGGCAGTGCCCCCGCCAAGACGAGCAAAGCGCAAGGGCACTATCTACCTTTTCTCGAAGCGCTTCGTCGTTTTTTGGAACCCTCATAACTTGGGGTTGGATTATACTAGATAAACAAAGTTCTCGGACTTATTAAGCATATCAATTGCATAGCTCTTATACTTTAGATTTTATTCATATCTAAAAACTTCGATTTCGTCACTGACTCACTCACTTGATGATTATCAATACCTTTAGGGTACTTCCTGAAGTCCTCTAAGAAGCTGAAATTTGATATGTAAGATAGTTTTAGTACACAAACAACAAATAAATTCAAAATCTTGAATTTTTTAATCCTTAAGGGGATGATGAGGGGGTTTAATCTTGTATGGGGAATCAATAATCGCTGAACCGATTTAGTTGAAATTTGGTATGTAGATAGGTATTGTTATGGGGAAGGATATAGAATAGATTTCAATCTCAAAGTTTACCCTTACGGGCTGAAGGCAGATTTCAACCCCAAAGTTTACCCTTACGGGGTGAAGGGTTTATATGGGGAATCAGTAAGAAGTACATTGTGTAACAGATGCCCCCAGATACTTATTTCAGGATTTTTAATAGTAAATCACCCCCAACCCTTTAAATTAGGGGATGGAAGATTGTCATAAGCAACTTACAAAAAGAAGTGAAATCCCACCAAAAACATTTTGATGTAAAATGTTGCCCAGACGAAACCATAAGGCTCGCACAGTCAAAAAGTTATCAGATCTCTTGCCAAGCTTCTAACTCTACAAGCCCTAACTTCACTAGCTCTACACCTTAGTCAAAGTATGTAGCTCGGCCGTTTCGTTTCTACAAGAACTATTGTATGTATAATAAAAAAACCGCCCAAGTGCAAGTCGGACTCGCGTTCCAAGGGTTCCGTACATTACACAATTTTTAACAATATGTTTTTTTTAGTGAAAAGTGAGTAAAATGTCTTTTAAAAACCCGTAGGGATCGGATCAAAAACTAAGTACTTAAGTCCGACTCACGCCACAGATTATACAATAGTTCTTACGAACTGATACTTATCTCTCAAACAAAACGCAAGTACCTACCGTTTTGATACCTACACAAAAATACAATGGAGTGACCTTCAACGCGCCGCTCCCCGCACCGCACGCACCGGCACAACGCTAGGGTTGCTGACGCTTAGAAATGATAAATAAATACCCACTTAAACAGAGGAGTGAAATAAAAGGAAAGCTAAATCTTAAATTATACCTAATATTCCGATTATGCTTTAGTGTTTGCGAAATAGTCATTTTAAAAGGTCATATGTCCCTGCAGTAACCGCAGTGTTTACGCCGTTTTATAAACCGCGCAATAATCCCAGCAAGAATTAGTTTTAAAACTTCGTGTAATTTAAAACCAGATAGAGATTAATGTTACATAGTAAAGAAAAATAATAGAAACCCCATGAATAAAGGTAATTAATTATAAGTTAACCAGAGCAAAAATGAGTAGGCACTTTCCGGTGTAAACTTACTGTCGTTAAAATAAACATTTACCAAAATAAATTAAAAATTTACTACCTATTTCAAATAGATAGATATCTAAATCTATACATTTGTCACACATATTAAACATTACATGTTTAATTAAAGAAATTCAATATGTAGTAGGTAGGTACCTACTACCCGCGCGATTCGAACTTTAAGATATCGCGCCGTTAGACTTCACTAGATATGAAATAGTAAAGATATGTGACGTTCCACGGCAAAAGGTACCTTATGGCGGCTGGCGCTTACGCTTATTATTATCGCCACTCCAATATTCAGTCGGGGCAATGGTACCTTTTGCCGTGGAACGTCACATATCTTTACTATTTCTTATCTAGTGCATCTCTAATTCATTTCCCGAATCCCGCCGTCCGTGTAACTATCGTAAAAATTGACAGTGCGGCGCGCGGTGACGTGCGTACGTGAGCGCGTGTGGCAACCAACTGGCTTGCTTTTCTACCGTGAACGGGAGCAGATTCGTAGGTATTAATCCGAGCTCGCGCAGAGAGTTCCATAGGCCTGCTCACGCTTAGCTCCACATTTCTAATAGGTTTTCCTGTCATCTATAGGTAAAGAGCTAATATGTGTATTTTTTTCATAATAAAAAGACCCAGTAGTTTCGGAGATAAGGGTAATGTTAATTTTTTGCCTGTTTTCTTAAATAACTTCTAAACTATTTATTTTAAAATTATGAAAAAAATATATTTGAGATTCTAATTCTAAAATGAGCCCCTTCATTTGATATATAACAAAGATATAGTTTTTTTTCTTCTATTTATCATTCATCTCAAAAATGACCCCTTTATTTAAATTTATATTACATATTTACTTTACATGTATGTCTTTGGGTTATAGACAAGTTTCAACTTATTAGTCCAGT
The DNA here is from genome assembly GCF_910591565.1 of Cydia splendana. Taxonomy (NCBI): domain Eukaryota; kingdom Metazoa; phylum Arthropoda; class Insecta; order Lepidoptera; family Tortricidae; genus Cydia; species Cydia splendana. Next base: position 5,039,954 of record NC_085976.1, on the reverse strand, counting down.
AGTTTCGGAGCAAATAGGCTGTGACAGACGGACAGCCAGACACACGAGTGATCCTATAAGGGTTCAGTTTTATTCCTTTTGAGGTACGGAACCCTAAAAATAATGATTATAATAAGTTTTTCACCTTATGCCCATGTGGCGGTAGCAAAACAGCCAAGCCACATATTTTGACTAAGGTGTAGAGTTAGTCTTCACTAACTTGTAGAGTTTGAAGCTTATAGAGGCTTAGAGAAGGGGCTTGTAGAGTTTGAAGCTTGGCTCGACAAGAGATCTGATAACTTTTTAACAGTGCGAGTCTTAGGCTTATGGTTTCGTCTTAGCAACATTTTACATGAAAATGTTTTTGGTGGGATAATTTTTTACAGTATAAATATTTCTTCGTAACAGTTAGTATTATCTTTTAACATGATTTTTACTGTACATCTGGGCCCTATTTCACCAACGTGACAGGTGCGACATTTGTCGACATCACTGTTACTGACGTCACAGGCCTTTATAGGCTACGGTAACCGCTTACCATCAGACGAGCGGTGTGGTTGTTTGCCACCAACCAGTGTTGGGCGTAATTAATTACTCGTTTAATTTAATTACATGTAATTAATTACTCGTGTAATTTAATTACATGTAATTAATTACTCGTGTAATTTAATTACATGTAATTAAAATGTTTGTAATTTAATTACATAAAATTTAATTACATGTAATTAATTTTTCTGTGTAATTTGCAATTGTGACTACATTAATTAGTAATTAAATTACTCAATTACTTTTCATTTACCTTTTTAATAATATGCAAATATGAACAAATTTACTTGTAGTAATTATAAAGAAAAACTTTTATGAATTCCATTATACGCTGGATAACGTTATAACATATTTTTTATCCCTGGAATCATACCTTTACAGGGTACTATGTGACAAACCACGTTGAATATGGCGGTCGGCGCTTACGTCGCGTAGCACCGCATTAGTTTGCACGATGCACATCCCTGGTGCGCCGGGTGCGGGCCAGCCCCAACCCTATCCTGTGTGTGATAGCGGACAGACTTGACTGCCCGTATATGAGACACTGCTGCGAAATGCATGTTTCCAGCAGTGTATATATATTGTAATAGTTAATTAGGTACTAACATTAGGAACGTAAGTCTACTAACAAATCTGTATGAGTCCATAGTTGCTCGAAATAAATATTTTTCATTTCATTTTCATTTCATTAGTTAATAGGGCGCCGGTAATAATGACGTAAGCGCCGACCTAAGGTGCCTTTCGGGTTGGACTGTAGCAAAGGGGGGGCTGGGACTTGGACAATTGTCACAAGAAATACGACAGTTGTCACGAAATTCCGACACAGAACTCATTTACTATCATGAATTACCGAAAGTTCTTTGAAATCTTGTGTCAATTGTCATCATTATCATCATAAACAAGAAAGATACCTGTTTTTTGCCGGGTTTACTAATGTGTTGCAGAAAGATTTTTGACATATTTTTGTATTGCATAATATTACTTGGCAGAAATGTCGTTTGGCAGAATTACCTTTCCCATATATCATTTAGCATACAATCATTTCGCAGAGTTTTAAAATCCAGAACCATATTTTGGCATACTGTTGATGATCATAATAGTCTTTTAAACGAGTATTAATTTCGCAGATAAATGTATTGCATAATATTTAGGTAGCATAAAGTTATCAAGATGCATTAAAGTTAATCAGATAACCTAACCTAACCTAACCCACTTTTCTGGTGGCCGTTCGTTTTGGATGAGGTCGCAGTTCTAACCTAACCCACTTTTCTGGTGGCCGTTCGTTTTGTATGAGGTTGCAGTTCTAACCTAACCTAACCCACTTTTCTGGGAGCCGTTCGTTTTATACAGGAGGCCGCAGTTACAACCTAACATAATCTTCTTATCTGGCACAGGTTCAATTTTGTTTGGGGGTCACAGTTCTTACTTAACGTAATCCACTTTTCTGGAAGTAGAAAAACATTATGCCATAATGAAAGTATGCTGCAGGATGATTATGGTGCATAAAATTATGCTAAACCAAAGTCTGCTAAAGTAATCTTCTGCTAAATAATATGCTGCAAAATGTATTGTATGCTTAGTAATAATAATGCAAAGTAATATTTATGCCTAATTATCATTCTACTAAAAGTGTTTCTGCGATACATGTTATGCGAAGTGTATTTCTGACAAACAATATTATGCCAGAAGAGGGGAACCCTTTTTTCCGATATAATAAAGTTTTTTTTTAATAATACAATGATAGTGACAAACAGGAATAAGGCCCGTCCGATGGTAAGCTATAACCGTAGCCCATGGATGCCTGTGACGTCAGCAACAATGTCACGTTGGTGAAATAGGGCCCTGGTGCTACATTACGACACCGGTGCTATAATAAGCACATTAAAACACTCCCTTTGGCCGTGTTTTAAAATTCGTCATTCGTTGCAAAATTTCAATTTTTCGCACTTCTATCGTAAATAACTACCTATGTATTAATAAAAAAAGTTACCTATATAAGTAAGTAGTTACTGCCTTTAAAAAGTATAAGTGTCTAAATGTTATTAGACTTTTTGATTCTTTAAAACGTCTTTAGGTCAATAAAGCAAGTGAAAAATTATTAGAGTTAGACCAAGAAAAGTCTGCAGCGATTTGGACAGCCCACGCAGTGAAGGTGTTATTTATAAGTCATAATTTCATAGAAGTTTCTTCAAATCGGCCTTATTAATGAGAGATTAAAAATATTCAAAATTATCTAAAAATATTTTAATCTATTATTTCATCTCATACGTTCAATAAGGCCCGGGACTGGACCTTTTTACCTGCACTGACAGTGGATCTTCTTAGCAACAAGTACAAATTCAGAATAATAGGGAGCAACTGCTATTTTTGAATGCTGGGCCTTGTTACCCGCCGGGCCTCATATGCCTGCACCTCACCTACCTTATTTATTTGTTTTACAAGGGGAAAATTTGTTGATTAATCATGCTAATATTGATACCCAAACAAGCGAAACATTCTAAAATTGAACCACAAGCGTAGCGAGTGGTTCGTAAAGTTGAACCTCGAGCGTAGTGAAGGTTTCAAGGGACGAGGGTTAAATAAAATTTTCACTACATCAGCTCGTAAAGGCCCTCTTGATTGTTCGAAACGGATAAGAAGAGTGGCATTTAATTTGATGCACATTTTGAGTTGTTTCCGTAGGTATACTCGTAAAGCTCAGTTGGTTGGTAAAATTGACTTTAAAATGATAAATATTGAATAACGTTAGTTTGAAATTGATTTAAATGATAAAGTAAATATTATCGGAGATATATATATCGGATATCGCTCTTAAACAAAAAATATATGTCGCTAGTCATTTATAACCTAAAAGCGCCAAATTACGCAAAATTATATTGAAATGACACCTGTCTATTGAATTTGAAGAATACTTTAACAAGGGTGGTTATCTGTATGACAATGCACCTAAAATAATTTTCAAATGTATCTATTATTTCTATACTTAACACGATAACGAATTCTACGTAAACCAAACCGCGGGCAATCCCTAGTACATATAGAAATAAATAAGTGTAGGTAAGTTTCCATTAGTGTACCTACTATTAACAATATAACTATTTACCATTGATAATAATTTTATAAACGTTTTGCGTATTTTTTACGGGCACCGCGCTAATCGCTAGCCCGCCACCGTCGATCGCTGCCTCCTGCCACGGCGCACAGCGCGGCGCGCGAAAACGCCGCGCGTTTGAAATGTAACTCAATATAAGCGCGGAATGCATACTTACGTATCAGTATTTAGTGTCGCCGTGATTTTATATTTCTAATATTTTGTGTGGGAACTAAGATCTTTATTATGACCGTGTAATATTAACTCTACAAACTTTAATTCAATATTGGCTATACTGCTTAACCAGAAATCAATATCTAGACAAGCACATTGTCTACATTTCTAATTTTTTACAAGTATACTAAGTTGATAGATAATATCGTAATTTTACAATATCAGCTACTTTAATTCTTTATTGACAAAGTAATTCGTGTTTTTACGTTCACCAGAAAGCAGCTGTTCCAGATTTCTAAAAACCGAATATTGTGAATAAATTAAAGTGTTATTGAACATGTTACAGTTTTTTGTAACTTAAATTTTATATTTACATAGTTATTTAGCAAAATTGAAATATTTAAATATGGCCGAACGCTCCACCTATAATTTTCTAATATTTTACATAAATGTTATTTAACATGCATGCAATAACATATCAAAAAAGAAAAAACTTTAATGTTATCAAAACCCATTTTTGTTCCACCGCTGGTCTATAAACCCTCCACAGCAATGGTGACGGTGAACACGCGATCGCAGAGCATTCCACCAGTAGACATACCTCGCCCAAGGCATAGCACTTACGAAGTGCGTTTTCCTGCTAATTATACAGAACGCGCAGTAATTTCGCCGAGAGATAGTGTAAACAATAGTTGAAAACTGAGGGCCAGCCAGTGTGCATCAGATAACGCAAAAGGGTTTCTTCGTTCTATCATACGAAAAGACACTTGTATGAAGGCAAAAGTAGTGACAGCTGATATCATATAACCATGATTCAATTTATGGAGATTATATCCTGCTGTAAGATTATGTGCTGTTTCTTACCCCTCGGCATACTGTCAATGTAAGCTGAGATATTAAAATAGCCACACACACACACACACACACACACACACACACTAGAGTAATTATCTTTCTGCGGGCATTAATGACATACTTTAAAAACATACCGCGCGGTTAAAGCGAAGCTGTTAAAACACGAAATGACGTCAATATCTTACCCATTTTCGTAAGCTGGATGTAACAAAAAATCGCAATATTTAAACTATCTTCCAAGCAATATGGTGGAAATCATTGTGAGGGAACCCGACTATTCCTAATGAAAGCCTAGTTTCCTTTCGATCGAGGTTGGAAGTTTGGAAGGTCCGATTTTTCTTTTAATGGCGCAGTCGAGATTGCGCCCGTGAAAAAATTGCTTGGTAACGCAGCGGAATATTCCAAACTCGCGTGCCGTGGTAAATTTTACCATTTTACCATTAACACTTCAGTGCCAAGTGCCCCATTTCCAATACAAAATGAACACACCTAGCGTGTTCTTGGTTCGTGAACGTGTTTACTAGAGTTAACAATCCAATATTAATTTTTGATTTTTTTTTCTCAGGTCCGCCGCCAAGAGGAACTCAGACGCAGGCGCTCAGCTTCGATTCGGGATTCCAAGAGCTCCGACAAGAGTGCTCCCCAAAAGTGATCAACTCATAAATAATAAAAAAAATGTAAAACCTTAATATGTGTGTGTTTTGATTTAATACTCACCCTTAGGCCAGGAGGCGCTCGTTAGTAGGAACCAAAGAATATAATACTCACTAGGAGAAGAACGATAACTCCATACAAAAAAATGTCCCTTTCAAAAGTTCGTTTATACTACTAGCGCTCTGGTAGGATACCATTGTAATGAGAATTGACAACCCGTTTAGCCTAGCGGGTATTGGCAGTAATCCTGTTCAGGAAGCTAATGGTCCTGGGTTCGAATCCCGGAGAGGGAATTTCTTTTTGTATTTTTCTTTTTTGTTGGGGTCAGGTTTTTAAGAGCCCATCAACGTGCACACTAGCACCACTGCTGAATAATCGTGATTATTTAAATTTAGCGACAGGTATTTCAAAAAGGGGGCCGCTACTGACTGTATTGTGCATTTAAGTACCTTTTGAATACACCAAACTAGTTTTTATGTTGCTGGATTCGTCGATCTATGAGCTCAAAACAAAAACGGCCGTTTTAACTTTGGACGCGTAGATTGACGAATCCAGTAACATAAAAACTAGTTTGATGTATTCAAAAGATACTTAAATACACAATACAGTCCGTAGCGGCCCCCTTTTATAAATACCTGTCATTAAATTTAAATAATCACGATTATTTAGCAGCGGCGCTAGTGTGCACGTTGATGGGCTCTTAAATTAGCATATCACAAATAAATAAAAAAATACGTTAAAAGGTAATGATTAGGTACTATATTTAGAAATTCGTCAAATATAAAAGGTAACAAAAAAAGTATATTAAGATATAAATATTTTCATTTCTATTAGGATTACTGTATATATGTTAGGAGCAATACATATGAATACATACATTGATATGGCAAATGGTTACAAGTTGTTATTACATCTATCCGGTTATCGGACATTTTCTGCTTCACAGCTCCGCGCAGCGTTCTTGGTCACCGGGATACTAGTCTGGATATGCGGCAGATACGTGCCCTTTGAGCTTTTTCCAAGGAATCATATGACGGCCCAGGATTATAGTGTTATCTCACGCTCAAGCTGATTCCCTCTCTAAAACAAAACAGTCACAAATTAAACAATATAATCTAACTGCCTAATTACTAACGTCGCTAATTGCTACCGGGTCTAAATTTACCAGCTTAAACAATGTGAGGTTTTACATCTATGATGAATTTTGATTAAAATTTCGGACGCGATATAGCGTCCGTGGGACTTACGGGGATAGTTAGATTAAATTATTATATTTGAATTTGGCAATTAGTACGCTCATTTTTATTTAAAGATTAATATATGTATTTCTTACCTAGAAAATATCGCTGTTTCTGGTTTACTACAACGGTTTAAATTTAACTAAGTCTGTACGAAGACGCATTTAGATATGTTGCTCGTACATATGAATAGTTTTTATTTTTAAAATTAATAGGTAAATAAATATATTTCAATAAATATTATTTCAGTAAATAATATATTTCAGTGAATAAATCGTTTTATATGAAAACTGATATTTTTGCGTTAAATGACTTTAATGACAGCATTGACATTACAGACTTTTGTCTTGCCTATGTTCTTACCGGCCAGACCCAAATCAAGGCCTATCAAAGAGGCCTATTGACAAAGATTTTTTTTAATTTTATCATGGAGGGTAGAGGCACGTCTACCCTTCATAGATTTTATGAACATAGACAAAGACAAACTGAAATAGATAATAATTTACATATGACTTCGACTACTTCATAAAATACAAATCAAAATATATTTAATAAAATAATTGGATTTGTTCCTAGAAATCGTATAGACAAAGCCAATTCTAGCAATGTTGCTGTAGTAAAATATTTTTATGGTAATTACTGGCAATCTTCCTCTAGGAACGGAGCACACATCGTTGCTTATCATGAACAGTGGTACAACTAAAAATGAAATGCTATTGCATTTAATATTCTATCTTTTACTGGTAAGATTTAAAGTCGAATGGCATTTCATTTTGTTTTGTGTCACTATTCATGATAAACGTCGACATGTACAATTATGAAGGGTCACGTCATTCCAAGGAAGTCAATAGGCCTTGGTAGGAACTAACGAGCGCTTTTTCAACGCGCGTTAACCTTTTCGACGCCATGTCAATTATGTCAAACACAAAAGCTGCCACTCGTACGCCACGTGCGTCGCCGAAGTGTCAAAACTGAAATTGAACTTTATGCATATGCACGTAGTCTATGTTGCACTGTGGTCCGTGACCGATTAATCCGTCTTTGGCGTTGGACCTGCGGTGCGGACATAGGCGTCCAAAAGGTTAAAAAAGGGACCTTTTCGACGCCATGTCAATTATGTCAAACAAAAGCTGCCACTCGTACGCCACGTGCGTCGCCGAAGTGTCAAAACTGAAATTGAACTTTATGCATATGCACGTAGTCTATGTTGCACTGTGGTCCGTGACCGATTAATCCGTCTTTGGCGTTGGACCTGCGGTGCGGACATAGGCGTCCAAAAGGTTAAAAAAGGGACCTTTTCGACGCCATGTCAATTATGTCAAACAAAAGCTGCCACTCATACGCCACGTGCGTCGCCGAAGTGTCAAAACTGAAATTGAACTTTATGCATATGCACGTAGTCTATGTTGCACTGTGGTCCGTGACCGATTAATCCGTCTTTGGCGTTGGACCTGCGGTGCGGACATAGGCGTCCAAAAGGTTAAAAAAGGGACCTTTTCGACGCCATGTCAATTATGTCAAACAAAAGCTGCCACTCGTACGCCACGTGCGTCGCCGAAGTGTCAAAACTGAAATTGAACTTTATGCATATGCACGTAGTCTATGTTGCACTGTGGTCCGTGACCGATTAATCCGTCTTTGGCGTTGGACCTGCGGTGCGGACATAGGCGTCCAAAAGGTTAAAAAAGGGACCTTATTGCCGATGGCGCTTCAATAAGGTCCCTTTACATAGATGATCCCACATTTAGACATCACGCGCGCGCGAACTCTCATGCGATTTTAGTTACATTGCGAACTGTTGGTTAAATACGTGCATTTCAACTAGCCGATCAAAACCCGCAATGTAATGAAAGTCGCATGCGAGTTCGCGCGCCGTCTAAATCAACCCTTAGGTTCACCTTTTTTAATCATGACAGCGATTTTTGCAGTACCACTCACATTTTGATGTGCTTGTAGATAGTACAATTTGAGTACATTTGTTTTGTATTCATTTGACCATTAAATTAACCATAAATATAGTGTGGTCGTGCCAGGGAGTATCTACTCAGCACGACCACGACCTGTATGTCGCTATGCCAAAACCGTGCAAGTACATTTTTTTTAAACATAAAAGTACATTTCTTTTCATGAATATGTACCGCAAAAGAAATAATAAAATCATCCGTGGATGTGCTGTAAGTACCACACGTTACTTAGTGGTTACCTTTATTTTGGGAATCCTCATTAAATGTAGGTACTTACAAATCGTCCAGCTACCGGCGACCACACGACACGTCATTAAGTGTGTGCCAAATAACGTAATAAGACCAAAATAAAACCAGAAATTCCGAACCTAATAATTTATGATAAATATATAGATCATTCCACAATATAATTTACATGACGATACAGACGTTCACAAACAATTTCAAAAGCAAAGCCAATTCCAAACTGCACAGGTTCAGAAACTAGTGATTCACTGGAGTTTTCAGAAGCCCGAGGCCCACGTAGCGCGCCAACACTCGCAAGTAAGACGGGTTCAACCTCTTTCTCTTCCCTAATAGGGTCTTTAGCAGTTTTACAGAGGATCCGTCGAACCGTCTCTGATAATCCGATGCCTGTAAATAGGTCGTGAGGTGGATAACTAGGTTTTTAGGGTTCCGTATCTCAAAAGGTAAAAACGGAACCCTTATATTAGGATCACTCGTGCGTTTGTCTGACTGTGTGTCCGTCTGTCACAGCCTATTTTCTCCGAAACTACTGGACAAATTAAGTTGAAATTTGGTACACACTACACATATGTAAGTTTGTGACCCAAAGACGGACATGTAACGTAAACAAATGAATTATAAACATGGGGGCCACTTTTGGGGGGTAAATGACAAAATTAAAAAAATTAAGTTTTTCAAACTACCTATAACGTTTTACATATCAAATGAAAGAGCTCATTGTGAGAATCTCAAATATATTATATTATTTTACAAATGGTGTAATGTACGGAACCCTTGGAACGCGAGTCCGACTCGCACTTGGCCGGTTTTTTTTGTTTCGGAGGTAAATGGGCTGTTTTATTTTATAGTCGATTTTGTTAAAATTTTATGAGCCTGAAGAGCTCCTAATTTTGGGCGGATTAAACACGAAATTCCAATTTGGGACCAAAAAAAATTATGTACTTAACCATACGTTTCCGTAACTCGGAGGGACATTTTTAGGATATACCTGCGGTAAAATTGCACTAAATATGCGGTAGCATAGGGAACTCTACCTAATCTATTCACTTTTTATCGAAATCGGACAAAAATAAAAATTGGCCTAAATAATAAGTTCGGTCTTTTTCACATTAAAGGGTAAGTGGAGTCCAGACGGGATGACACAATCGACCGATTTGATCAGAAATGAAATCGGCGTCAATTTCAATTGAAGGGATGTTTACAAAAACAACAAACTGCTTAGAGCGGTTGACATTTTTTTAAGAACATTGTTAATCGTTTCAGGTATCAACCAGTGTGTAGTCAGTTATGTTGTTTTTGTAAACATCCCTTCAATTTAGGTATTCACCAATTTTAGATTTATGGTAATATTTGAGCCCTCTAAATTAAAAAATGGCCCCAAACGAAACTACAAATTGCTATTCTTACGTCCGCACCTACATTTTGTCGGTTTAATCGGTCATAATCGGCGAGCTAAAATAAAATTGGCGTTTGCGTCCACACGACCTGATATGATCGGACAATATAATCAGATTGGCAAAAAATTGACCCGTCTGGACTGGGCTTTATTACACAATATCCTGGCCGACGGCAACTGGCAAACCATCGGCCTAGGCTGCCCTCCTAAGCTAAAAAGCGGTATTTGCATTAAATTTTCATTGAAAATACGTCCTTGTAGCTTAGGAGGGCAGTAGGGCCAAAGGACAGTTTTCGGTTGCACGAAATATTCAATGTCAAAAAATATAGATGGTCAAGCAAATCTTGTCAGTAGAAAAAGGCGCGAAATTCAAATTTTCTATGGGACGATATCCTTTCGCGCCTATATTTTTCAAATTTGCCGCCTTTTTCTACTGACAAGATCTGCTTGACCCAGTATAGTTCAACTGCAAAAATATCAAACATTAAACATTTTTGGCAATTCGAGGTGATGGCGATGCCTTATGTTCTTAAGCCCGCTCCACACTCGTGCGCCAATCGCGGCGCGAAGCCGCGAACGCGAGTGTGAAGTCTATTTCGCAGATCTGCGATCTCGACTCGGCTTTGCGTCGCGATTCGTGCACGAGTGTGGAGCGGGCTTTATATTTCGTGAAACGGAAAGTCGGCCACGATCGTAAATCGGTGTTTACAGACGGCCGGATCCGCACCGGACGGCCGCCGCCGTATGGTCTTAAGTTGTTAGCCCCCAATTCGCACGAGAGCTTTTTCAACGCGCGTTAAAAAAGCTCTTGAATCTGTCCGCACTCTAAATTCCATTTGACGACTAAGGCTTAAAGTCGAAAATCACCGCTTGATAAAAAGCGCCACCGCTGTCGTGTGAATAAATACACATGTATCTATTTGTGTCATTCAAACGCTTTTTTAACGCGCGTTGTAAAAGCGCCCGTGGGAATGGGGGCTTAAGGTCGCTGTCCGGTGCGGTAGTTATACTCGTAATATACAAACAAAAGATAAGGTCATCGTATGAGTTATAAGTAGCTAACACACTATCGCACCCCACACCACCCACCCCACGTGCGTCCCACAATGACCTTGGTGCGGTGCGATAGTGTGTTAGCTACTATAGGTTAGCGCATCTGCCCTTTAGAGCCGGTACAGACGGACTGTAACCCGACTGCAGCTTGTATGAGAACTGCACGCCGACGTTGCAGTTGGCGACAACAAACATACAAATTGCAGTCGGTTAATTTGCAGTCCGTCTGCCGTTAGTAATTTGGCTGTAAGGTTGTTGTTGCCGCATTAAAAGCTTGTTAACTTTTTACTCTATGCACTTAAAACGGAAGTGTAAAATATCGTAATTTTAAGCAAATATTCAACTATAAATAAAAATAAAATAAATCTTACAGTAGTTTTCGATATCCAAATCAATTCTTCCAAAAGATTATCGTTCTTTTCCTTACTTTCTAATAAGGGAGGCACGTCCAGATACTGAAAAAACATCTAAAGCTCATATTTCAATTCACTGCTTCATATTTATGGGCACGAGTAGTCCGCCCGCCCTCCTAGCCTAGTCGCTAGTGACCCTGCCTCCGAATCAGGAGGTCCCGAGTTTGAATCCTGGTAAGAGCATTTGTATCGTTTCCAAGCAAAAAGTCCCCTTGCCGTAAGGACGCTTTGAAAGGTTATTCGTATAAAGATACAAGCAAATCTCGTCCTTATGGTAAGTGACAAAGTGGGACCGGGGACGAATATGACTGAGTTAAAGCACAAATAGATGGGCTTTCGGACCGCTACATTCAGATTCCGACATTGATACGGTCTGGGGCCTGTTTCATCGAGTGGAAGGTCCTACGTCCGTTAGGCCCCATTCGCACGACAGCTTAAAAAGCGTTGCGTTAAAACCCGACGTTGGCGCTTTTTTACCGTTTCCAATATTTGTGTTCATACGAACGCTTAAAAATCACTTGTGAGTCGTACTATCACGTACGCATCTCAGCAAAGCCATACTTTATTTGCTATTACGACGTATTATTTGAATATAGCTTGAATATTTCAGGAATTTGTAAGCATAAGTTGACATTTTTAAGGTGAAACTAATAATAATCTTGACGATTGACACCAAAAATTGACACTTGACAGCCAACTGACAGCAGCGCCGGCGCTTTTTTAACGCTTGTGAGAACAGATACACGGAGATCCGTATGCTCTATTCAATTTGACGCCAACGCTCAACGCCGAAAATCGAACAGTGCTCGATAAAAAAGCGCCGCGCTTAAAAACCGCCTTCGTGTGAATACATACATGGTTATCCATTTGCGTCATTCAAACGCTTTTTTAACGCGCGTTGAAAAAGCTGCCGTGCGAACGGGGCCTTAAGGATGCAGGTATGAGAGAAAGCGAAACAGTGACATGCGGACCGGACTAAGGTCCCGATCCGGTACACCCGTCTATTAGTGCTATATGGATGTTATATATTATCTATAAATACATAGGTATTTATCTACCTACGTATGTACATATAAAAGTATGTACATATATGGTCGTCTTGTACAGTCAGCAGCAGAAGTCGCTATACACTCCAGCGGGCTCAGCACGGTTCCATTTTTATCGACTATCACTATGCGCGTCCCTTTCGCACTTATATACTTGTTAGAACGTGACAGGCATGGTGACAAGGGATAAAAACGCGACCGTGCTAAGCCGCCAGGTGCTCAAAGAGAGGTAAACGTTTAAACTATCAAAAAGTTGTTGACTGTCATGGTAGCATTTACTTGTGAGCGCTCAACATGTCACAGATATCTTAACAGTCGCTATTCATTAATTTCTACACTTACAATAAATCATTGATACCTTAGCTGTCAAAAAACCACTGGTATCTAAGCGGTCAAAGTGTCAAATATATCTGAACAATATGGAAAAATAGACGTTTAAAGCATACATGTATGGTCGTATATTGAATGAATAATAGCTATGCTAATTTCAGGTAAATCGTTTTGACAATCATCGAAAGCAGTACAGTCTTGTCATCACATACATCTATCTCACGTTTTGCCCTTCAACCATTGACAGGGGCCTGTCAGTCAACTTACTGCAAACTATTTCTTTTTATGTGATAGAATCATCAAAACGAATGAGTGTCACATAGCGAAAGCTAACTGAAGCCGAATTTAGAGCCAATTGTCAAGGCACGTTGTGGTCTTGTTACTAAGGCGTTTGCTTTTCAAAGCAGAGACCGCGGGTTCAAATCTCAGTCGGACGCACCTTGAGATTACAGCTTTTTTCTTGGGTTTCATTTCTATTATTAATTTGTGGTTTTATATTAATTTCACATAAGTTTATATATTTTTTGAAGATATGTCACATGTAGCGTATGTACGACTTTCTAACAGGACGTTGTAGGTTGACGCAGTGGGCGTTCCTGAGATTACTCCTGTGCGGAATGCGATTTGATGTTTACTGCTAGGTTATACTAACAATAAGTTCAAAGATATTATACAGTATGTATCAGAACGAAAGGCCAAGAAAGAGACCCATTAATGTTTAGGTCATACTGAACAACTTTTACTATTAGACTGGTCATATTTTTCATAAAATCGATTTCTACTGGCAAAGCATATTACTTTTTGGCAACCGGGTTTTTTAACCTAATTAGACCCCGCTGAATCCGAATTTTCCGGTTGCTCGATCGAAATCTTGACCGGAAGATATTTGACATTAAAGGTCCCTTTTTTTGTTTTTCGTAAATAACTCTTAAACGGTGGCGCATAGCAAAAAATGTTCTATTACATAAGTAATATGCATAAAATTGCCTACAAGAAAGATTCAGTACAATTTTTCGCTAGGATCAATATTCAAAGAGATTTTAACGCGGGAAATTTAATTATAATCACTTCTAAGGTCCCGTTTTTTAGGTTTTCGTAAATAACTCATAAACGGTGGCCAATATCAAAAAATGTTGTTAGACAATAATCTACACAAAATTATGAGCAAAAAAGATTCAGTACACTTTTCGCAGGGATCAATATTTAAAAAGATAAAAAGAGGGAAAGTTAATTATAATAAATTCTAAGGTTCCTTGTTTTTATTTTTTTTAGTTAATAATTTGAAAAGTATGACTCATAGCAAAAAAAATCTTATACGTAAATAATAAACGTAAAATTTCCTACAAGAAACATGCAGAACACTTTTCGCCAGGATCAAGTCATTTGCGAAAACCTAAAAATAGGGACCTGGAAATTGATTATAATTAACTTACCCCCTTTAATACCTCTTTAAATATTGATTGTAGCGAAAAAGTGTACAAAACCTTTTTTGTGGACAATTTTATGGTTAATATTTATGTAGAATATTGTTTTGCAACGGGCCACCGTTTACGAGTTATTTACGAAAAACTAAAAAAAGTGACATGTGAACTGATTGTAATTAACTTTCTTCCTTTAATATCACTTGAAATATTGATCCTAGAGAAAAGTGTTCTAGATATTTTTTGGAGGAAATTTTATGTAGATAATTTATTCTTAAAAACCTATTTTGCTATGGGACACCGTTTACGAGTTATTTACAAAAAACTAAAAAGGGACTTTAAAATTGATTATAATTAACTTACCCGCTGCTTTGTCTTTTTAAATATTGATCCTAGCGAAAAGTGTTCTAAATGTTTCTTGAAGGAAATTTTACGTTTATTATTTATGTATAAGATGTTTTTTTGCTATGAGTCATACTTTTCAAATTATTAACGAAAAAATAAAAACAAGGAACCTTAAAATTTATTACAATTAACTTTCTTTTCAATTAAATTTCTTTATTATCTTTTTAAATATTGATCCCTGCGAAAAGTGTACTGAATCTTTTTTGTTCAAAATTTTGTGTAGATTATTAACGTCTAACAACATGTTTTGATATTGGCCACCGTTTATGAGTTATTTACGAAAACCTAAAAAACGGGACCTTAGAAGTGATTATAATTAAATTTCCCGCGTTAAAATCTCTTTGAATATTGATCCTAGCGAAAAATTGTACTGAATCTTTCTTGTAGGCAATTTTATGCATATTACTTATGTAATAGAACATTTTTTGCTATGCGCCACCGTTTAAGAGTTATTTACGAAAAAAGAAAGAAAGGGACCTTTAATGTCAAATATCTCACTTCCGGTCAAGATTTCGATCGAGCGACCGGCAAATTCGGATTCAGCGGGGTCTAATTAGGTTAAAAAACCCGGTTGCCAAAAAGTAATATGATTTGAAAAGTGATGGTTTTATCGCAGAGGTACATCTATAGAAGAGGAGGCACCGTTCTTACGGATCATGAGTCCAACCAACAAAATAAAGAGAGGAGTCATAGTTGGATATGCTTAACACTTTTACTGCCCGTGCTCCTCACGTGGGGCCACGGCTAGCCTCTATTACAAAGCCATAAGGTTTACATGTCAGATTGGGACAGTGAACGTGTTAAGTTTCAATTCTATTATTTTCTCCTTCGTTCTTTGATCGATTCGGAGGATCGTATTTTAGTACTATAGTATATTTTAGTACAATAAGCGGGCTAAATAAATATATTAACATATAATATGCTCTACGTTTTGGAAGAACGGCCGCCTATGACAGTTAAAATAAAAAACCGATCATTCTCGTAGAACCTAAGTACTTATTTATTGTTTAAGTTTGACACTTGACGATAAAATACTTCTTTAAGAGCCAACAGGAGTGGTCATTTCTCCATACAAACGTACTCCTCGTTTTCCTCCGTGGTTTTTGAAGCTAGAGCAATGATTTTTTCAACACAGATTAATATTATCAATATCTGTGTCGGACCGTTTTGCTTTTTTTGATATTTTTGTTTATTAAGGCGCTAGAGCCCTTCAAAAATAGCCAAAATGGCCTAATTGACTATGCCGCAATGAGAGGCGTGGCATTCAAAACTGATATCAATTAGCCAAAAAAGCAAAACGGTCCGACACAGATACTTTCATAATCATTTAGATTTCCAAATTTGGTTACGATTGGTTAAGTTTTGGAGGAGGAAACAGAGGAGTACGAAACCTCGATTTTTGAGATTTTTACGCAGGATTTTTCGCCTTGTCCTTATCGCACTTCTTTTAGGTGCCGCTTCCGTTAGCGAGACGGGTATATTTACCTAAAATATTTAAAACTCAGCTCCTGTTTCGTCTTAAGAAAGGAGGTGTCAATTCGTAGTTGCTACAGTATTTAAAAAAAAAGTTAAACAGATAAAATGTTGATGCTTAGTTACCATTGAAATAACAACTGCTTAGCAACTGGTGGCACCCTGGCTGCTGACGTACGTGATTGGCAGTGCGTGTAGGTATTAATGACAGCAGCTTGAATTTGAGTGCTTAGTTACCACTGACATTCTAACCGTAAGGCTAAGCGCGCACCACGACTTTTTGTCGCGCGATAATTTAGTCGCAGAAATGTAACCTATGAGTTTATATGGCAGTGCGCGCATATGCGACAAAAAAATCGCAGCGATTTTAAAATTGTGATTTGTCACATTTTTCCGCGACTGCTCGCGACGCGATTGTCGCAAAGTGAATTGCAGCATACGGAGTTGTATGGCCCCGCGCGCACTGCGATAATAAAATCGCACCCGGACCAGTGTTGCCAGATGGTCACAAAAGTCACATTTTTCGTGACTTTTCGCCTTCTCGTGTGACATGTGCGTGACTTACGATCTTGAGGCAATTTTTGTGACTTTTTAAGCTAGTCGAATTTTGGACAAGTTTAGTTCTACCATTTGTATTATTTAGGAACGCGGTGAACGCACCCAAGTTGACACTTGCACTGACACCTACATCCACCATCATGTTTATTATAATAGTCGTGGCAAGATGAGACTTGTTACCTTGACATGACGGTGTCATTTAGTTTGATAGTAGTACTTTTTTTTTTTGTGTATGATTCATTTCTTTTGGCCTCATATCTCGAATATCTGTACGAATAGCATTATAATTACTGCGGACAAAAGTTTTATTACAAAATTTTCTACAAATTTGGTTATGTTCATTTTTACTCTGCGATCAATACTTTAGGAGCTACAGGCTGTTAAAGTTAAATAACAGATAAAAAATAGACGGTTTAAGAAAACGTCGTTTTTTCGTAATTGTTCATCATAAATAAAAAAAAATTGTTTAGGATAAGCAACCTAAGCGACCTGCTGATATAATATTAAAAAAAAACCGGCCAAGTGCATGTCGGGCAATGCTCAGTGTAGGGCTGTAGGCTGTGTAGGGTTCCGTAGTTACCCGTCCGTCAAAATAGACTATTTGCAAAAACTCAAAAACTGCTAAACCGATTAGGTCCGCTATATTTTTCCTTGAAAGTACGTCTTTACTAAGTTTTACTTTCACGATTTTTTATATATTTTTTGGACCCATGGTTAAAATGCTAGGGGAACTAAAGTGGAAAACACAACTTTTTTTCTTTCAGATCGATTATTTCCGAAAATATTAAGTTGATCAAAAATGGTCCTTAAAGACCCTTATTCATTTTAAAAGACCTATCCAAGACACTCCACACTATAGGGTAAAAGCGAAAAAAATGTCGTTAGATAGGTCTTTTAAACGAATACGGGCAGGGGCGTATTTACCATAGGGCCAAGGGGGCCATGGCCCGGGGCGGCAGGCCGCAGGGGGGCGGCGAAGCCGCCCCCTTGCGGCTTTTTCTGGGCGCCTTTTATAATCAAACTTAGCTATATTTTTTATTATATTTTAATTGACATTTAAATTAATAAACAAACGAACGCTTCAAACCCCACCAATTGCTAAAAATATCTACCAACAAGTACCTAAATTAAGCAACATTTTCGTTCAAGAAGTATTAGTACGGCGCAGTGCCGGATTTACCACTAGGCTGAGTAGGCTGAAGCCTATGGCGGCAGATTTTAGGGGGCGGCAAATTTGGGTCAAAAAAATATTTTATTAGCTGTTCAGATAGGGTCGACCAGAATTTTGTCGCTCGCCTATTTATTTGTAAAATTTAAATAACAAGCCTTGTCGATTTTGCCGCCCTCTGTCATGTCAAGACCCTTTATATTGAGACAGACAGACGGCCGGACGGACAACAAAGTGATCTTATATGGGTTCCGTTTTTTTCCTTTTAAAGTACGAAACCCTAAAAATGTACCTACTATTTTCTCGAAAAAATTTCGCGCTCGCTACGCTCGCGTTTTCACGTACGTACCTAACATTATTTGTTACCCATCTGACTATATACATACGGGCGGTTCTTGTGTCTTCGTGGTATTGAATCTCACTAAATTGTTCCGATCCCATGCCGAAACTCAGTACAGATAGAGTGCTCTCGATATCAGGTACAAATACAATACTTTTCATGACTTTCCAGCACCACAGAATGAGGGATAATGGTACGGCCTGTGTAATACGCATCCCTACTACTGTCGTCTGCATAGCAATGATTATCATTGATATGCAGCAATGACAGCACAGAACCTAGTGCAACGCCAGCGGTAATGTCCACACTATCGGAGCAGCTTCCGTCTACTATACGGCTCATGTGAAAGCTAGCGATCCATTTGTATAACATATAGTCCCTCGAGCAGACTCGATGCCAGACCCGACCGAACTCCTTAGCTATATCCAGCCTGACTGCCATATCTCACCTTGATTCTCAATGGCCAAAACCCAGCAGTACCCACCGGTCACCGATCAGATCAGGAAAATATAACGAGGTCGCATCGTCATTGAGTGACAAAAACGGCCCATATAAATCTGTATCTAGAATAGTGACATTAGTGACGTCACCTTTCTGCACTCAAAAGAATAAAAAAATATCTACGTTCCACTATCAGCGGAGAGCGCCTGAATAGCTTAGCTCTTCTTAATATAGAAGCTGAGCTGACAAACGTTTTAAATTACGACAGCGTTATTGATGATTTTGTCAACCAATTTGTACATAGGAAAACAATGTAAATGCCTATGTGAGTAAATGGTAAATGTTTAGTTTTTTTTTATTTCACACCCCAAAGGTACTTGTTGCAGGTTTTTTTTGATGAAGGGGGGCGGCAAATCAAAATGGCCCGGGGCGCCAAATTTGTAAATACGCCTCTGAATACGGGTCTTCAAGAACCATTTTTTGATCAACTTAATATTTTCGGAAATAATCGATCTGAAAGAAAAAAAAGTTGTGTTTTCCCCTTTAGTTCCCCTAACTTTTGAACCATGGGTCCAAAAAATATGAAAAATATCATAAAAACATAGCTTAGTAAAGACTTTCAAGGAAAAATATAGCGAACCTAATCGGTATAGCTGTTTTTGAGTTTTTGGGAATGTCTATTTTGACAGACGGGTAACTACGGAACCCTACACTGAGCATGGCCCGACATGCTCTAACCCGTTTTTTTTTTTATATTTTATCAGCAGGTCACTTAGCTTGCTTACTCCAAACTATCATTTTTATTTATGATGAACAATTACAAAAAAAACGACGTTTTCTTAAATCGTCTATTTTTTATCTCTAATTTAACTTTAACAGCCTGAAGCTCCTAAAGTATTGATCGTAGAGTAAAACTAAACATAACCAAATTTGTAGGAAATTGTATGACAAAACTTTTGTCCGAAGTAATTATAATGCTATTTGTAAGTACATATATTCGAGATTAAATATGAGCAAAAATAAGAAAAAAGGTACCGTTAACCCTCCCTGCACCCTCAGCACAACACCCCCTACCCTCGAGGACTTTTTTTATGTTTATCTGGACACCACAAGGTATACCTATACCAATTTTCAAAACTACACGAATTATTTCCGCAGATTTTTCTAATTTTCTTGGGTTATTGTAAATCTTAATTTTTTAACTTTCTCATTAACCCCCCAAAAGTAGCCCCCATGATTAAAATTCATTTGTTTACATTACATGACTTACATGTCCGTCTTTGGGTCACTAATTTCCACCAATTTGTACCAAATTTCAACTTAATTGGTCCAGTAGTTTCCGTGAAAATAGACTGTGACAGACGGACAGACAGACAGACAGACGCACGAGTGATCCTATAAGGGTTCCGTTTTTTCCTTTTGAGGAAAAATCATAAAAGGTTAGTAGATTTTTTGTGAAATATATTATTTTCTGAATTTCTTCTAACAAAATTGATTTACGTACCCATACAATACAATAATATAAAAATGTGACTTGAGCAGCAAAAACGTGACTTTTAGGGAAACGAAACGTAACTTATGACTCCAGAGCCCTGGCAACACTGACCCGGACCTCAGTCGGCATTTCGCTCTCCAAGCGTCAACATGTCGGAACCTGCTGCTGAAGACGCTAGATGTTGACCATTTAATTATGGAAATAGAAGATCACCTTTGTGGTATAAATACTCAAAGTCATACAGCGATCGCATATTAAAGACAACGTTTCATGACAAACGACTGGTACGAAATCCATGTTGAGAATGAACAAATCGTCGATTTTTTCATCGCAGTGCGCGCAGTGAATTTTCTGCGATATATTACAGCGCGATTCTAAAATCGTGTCGCAAAAACTAAAATCGTGGTGCGCGCTTGGCGTTATTGTCATTGTGATTAAATAAGGGTGTATGTATTAAAGAAAAACTCAGAAGTTAAGATATATGTGACGAACTGAAAGGCTTCGCTAAAATGACAACTTAGATGTCCTTATTTTTGTGACGATTGAAGTGTATATGTTTTCTTGGACACCTTGCCCGCTCAGGTATATCTGCTGCTGACTGTAGACCCATAGTTTAATAAAATACAAGCTTTGCTTATTTTGGGGCAGATCTATGAAGAGTCAAACTTTGATTAGGGTAAAATGGCTAGTTCTCCCTAATAGCATTTTCTTGTAGGGATTTGGTTGGGCCTTTGTTTACGTATTAGTTGGGCAACCGTTATATTTGGCCGTACGATTTGCTGGAGGGCCCTCGACAAAGGCCCTCCCAAAGATTCCCAACAGAGGGCCATAAGAGTAATTGTTTCGTTGGGCCTATTTAAATAAATCATACAATTATTCAACGGTGGTGGTTTTGGTTGGGCCGTGGTTGGGCCTATACACATTTGTTTGATGGTTGGTTAATTGTTACATTTGGCCGTACGATTTGCTGGAGGGCCCTCGACAAAGGCCCTCCTGAAGATTCCCAACAGAGGGCCATTAGAGTATTTTTTTCGTTGGGCCTATTTAAATAAATCATACAATTATTCAACGGTTGTGGTTTTGGTTGGGCCGTGGTTGGGCCTATACACATTTGTTTGATGGTTGGTTAATTGTTACATTTGGCCGTATGGCTTGCTGTAGGGCCAACTGCAAAAAAATAAAAAAAGGGCAATTTTTCGTTGTGCTTCTGTTTGCAAATTCAACAATTACCCAACGGCAAGTCAGGTAGGTCGGTAGATAGTCGTGCACCAGGTTGGAGGCCCAACACAGCTTGTCCCACAAAGGGCCAACATTGTAACTTTAACGTTGGGCCTTGTGTAGGATTCTTACAATACTACCATAGGTAAATAGTTGTGTAATTTATAGTGGGCCTACAGTCTAATTATGTAATGGGCATTTGTTTACGAGTCCTACAGTTGCCCTACGTTAGGTAAGTGGTTGTGTAATACGACGTTGCATTCCGGGAGTGCGCAGTCAACGTGAAAAAATGTTCAAACGCTGGAAAGTGCAGGGGTCAAAATGTCCATACGGAACCGGCTGTCTATGTGGCAAAAAGTAGGTAGGTTAGGTTCGTTAGGTAGCTTCAGATGCCCGAAGGGCAAACCGCCCAGAAAAAGGAGCCCCGCGAAGCGGGGCTCCGTCTCGTTACGTCTAGTTACATAGACAGCCGGTTCCGTATGGACATTTTGACCCCTGCACTTTCCAGCGATTGAACATTTTTTCACGTTGACTGCCCACTCCCGGAATCCGACGTTGGGCCTTTGCTGATAAATATTACAATTACACTATGGTAGGCATTGGTTGTATACCCACATGAAGGTCCTAGGCAGCAGTTGTTGTTAATCTTCTCTGTATCGTTCCAATTTTAGTATATGTACTGCCGAAGCAAGTACACTTACTATACACTCTAATTTGTATATATACTAACCGCACTTCAAAACTTCGTAAGCGAGATTTATGTTTTTTGAGATTTAAATTGAGAAAATGTTGGTAAAATACAATTTTTAAAATTAATGTATAAATTTTATAGTAATAGCTATTAGATTTATAAGTTACTTTTAAAAAATATTATGATTATATCCGGAATAATCGAGAAAATAACTATAACTTCGATGTTTGGAGACAGTAACGCCATCTAGTGACGCCACAAGCAAAGTTCCACAGCCAATGTTGGTAAATGCGACATTTGTCGTCATTGGGCCATCGGATGATATCGTTGATTAGCCAACGTTACCAAAGTAAACAAAGGCCCATTGTTGGGCATCAGTGCCACAGCCAATGTTGGTAAATGCGGTATTTGTCTCCATTGGGCCAACGAATGTTATCGTTGTTTAGCGAACGGTAGCAAAATACACAAAGGCCCATTGTTGGGCATCCGTGCCACAGCTAATGTTGGTAAATGCGGTATTTGTCACCATTGGGCCAACGAATGTTATCGTTGTTTAGCGAACGGTAGCAAAATACACAAAGGCCCATTGTTGGGCATCACTGCCACTGCCAATGTTGGTAAATGCGATATATGTCATCATTGGGCCAACTAATATTATCGTTGTTTAGCCAACGTTACCAAAATACACAAAGGCCCGTTGTTGGGCATCAGTGCGACAGCCAATGTTGGTAAATTCGATATTTGTCATCATTGGGCCATCGGATAATATCGTTGATTAGCCAACGTTACCAAAATACACAAAGGCCCATTGTTGGGCATCCGTGCCACAGCCAATGTTGGTAAATGCGATATTTGTCATCAGTGGACCATCGGATGATATCGTTGATTAGCCAACGTTACCAAAATACACAAAGGCCCGTTGTTGGGCATCAGTGCCACAGCCAATGTTGGTAAATGCGATATTTGTCATCATTGGGCCATCGGATGATATCGTTGATTAGCCAACGTTACCAAAATACACAAAGGCCCATTGTTGGGCATCCGTGTCACAGCCAATGTTGGTAAATGCGGTATTTGGCTCCATTGGGCCAACGAATGTTATCGTTGTTTAGCGAACGGTAGCAAAATACACAAAGGCCCATTGTTGGGCATCCGTGCCACAGCCAATGTTGGTAAATGCGGTATTTGTCACCATTGGGCCAACGAATGTTATCGTTGTTTAGCGAACGGTAGCAAAATACACAAAGGCCCATTGTTGGGCATCACTGCCACTGCCAATGTCGGTAAATGCGATATATGTCATCATTGGGCCAACTAATATTATCGTTGTTTAGCCAACGTTACCAAAATACACAAAGGCCCGTTGTTGGGCATCAGTGCCACAGCCAATGTTGGTAAATTCGATATTTGTCATCATTGGGCCATCGGATGATATCGTTGATTAGCCAACGTTACCAAAATACACAAAGGCCCATTGTTGGGCATCCGTGCCACAGCCAATGTTGGTAAATGCGGTCTTTGTCACCATTGGGCCAACGAATATAATCGTTGTTTAGCCAACGGTACCAAAATACACAACGGCACATTGTTGGGCATCTGTGCCACAGCGAATGTTGGTAAATGCGATGGTGGGCCAATACAAATTTTAATGTTGGCTACGGAACGAACCTCATCCCAACGTTTTCCCTACCGTTGGCACCGTGGGCCCCAACGAAAATGCTACTAGGGCTACTTTTTGTACTTCATAAATCTACGCTTTGGTACCTCTGGTATCCTATTGAACTTCTCCTTTTCAATGACCTCGACTTCCATATCCAACTCGCTAGCGCGTGTGATCCTATGGACCGCTATTCCCTGCAGGATTATGGGCCGGAATCTTATTAAATTGGACGTATCTTTCTTGTTTGCCAGTAACATGACTAATAAAGCTTGCCTCGGTGTTATTCCGGAAATGTAAGTTTTCAACTGAAAAAATAATATCTGATGTAATGACGTAGGTACCTTATTAGGTGCAGCTTAGTTATCCCTTTGACCACCAAAGCCATCAACTGACGCGCGCGGCTACACAGCCCATCAACCTCCATCAGGCGTGGCTCACTCCGCGATTTCGTCGCTTTGCTACAGGTAGCTAAAAGTACATCCGTTCGGCCCCATTTTGGGGTTTGCCATAAGCCGCGCGTGGCGCTGTCGCCACCTAGCGGCCATATATGTGCTGATCGTAACAGACGCGTTTTGTTAGAGAGTGAGTCTTGTGTACCTAGTACTATTATTTATTCTGTGCCTCCGTGCATAACGTGCATTCCGACAAGTTTCACGATGACGCGCCGCGAATGATAAGCGTGACGTTTAAAGGGTTCAAATGATTAAATCTAAGATATTTCAAAAGGTCTTACGTCTGAAACGAACGCCAGAATTTTCTTCCCACAACTGCCATCAACAACATTGGATAGCAGTTTCCCCGCGCCCATTGATTGAAAGAATTCGTCTAAATTAGTCACTTTACTCAAAGGTGTGCTCCTTCGTTCCGCTACTATGTGCGAAGTGGATTTGCATTTCTTATAAAGTTGTACGTATCTCACGTGACCTTTCTTTCTAATTTTAGTAATTGATGCATTCAGCACTGGTTTTCTTGTTTCTGTTCTGTTGGATTCTTTTATCTCCGCAAATTTTATGTATTCTATTTGTTTCTCAGAATGTGCATATTTCACAATAGCGGTGGATGACATTGTCGTAGTAACAATGCTTAGCGGTTTATATTTAAAATGTATAGTATCGATGCACAAATAAGCACTCTGATGGTTGCCAATAGTCAAGTTCACGTATACATGATTATTACAGGTTTGCATCTTGATGGTAGGTAAATACTGCGAGAGAGAATTTGTATTGACTTGTAACATTTTATTGAAGAGTTCTTTTAACGCTATCAGTGGTGTATTTTGTACTATACATCCACCATATGATAGTTTATTACCTGTATAAGGAACTAAATCTGTGCATAAATTATGTTTAGATGCAGAATTTACACTTGGAACATTGGACGAATTACATTGAGTTTTGGTTGAATTCAGTGCTAACTCGCGACTCGGATTTACTACAATGTCTTGTCGGTATAGTGTTTGCTGTGACAATATTTCTACTATGTTACGATACTGATATGGAAATTCATTTGACATTCCTGCCCAAGACTTTGGATTTTTCGAGAATCTCCCGTTCCTTAATCTCATCAGCTCTGGAGACATTCCTATTTCAGGCAGCAATGAAAATATGCTTGGACCCTGGATATCAGATGAGGCGTGTTCAGATATGGTGCTTAGAGATGCATTGCTCGTTGGTTCTTGTAATGGTAGGATCGGTGGCGTGAGTTTCTCCAAAAATTGCGTCATCACCCTCGGTATAATGCTGCAAAGTTCAGCAGGCAATGCAGCATTAGGGATTCTAGTTTTGCATTTAAATACTTTGGTCCTGCTGTCTGGTGCAGATAGAGGTATGCAAGAAGTAGAACGCTTGATGGTGAGACGACTTTGGTCCACTTCTGAGGGTACGTTTACGTCAAATTGTAGCAAAACATTCATAATGCAATGCTTTACTGCGATTAAGTTCCGAGTCATCGATTTTATTTCCAGTGGCGGCATAGCATCATCAAAACCAGGCAATATTACAGTAAGTTCCCTTTTCTTTTGTATAGTGACTTTTGGTGTGAAATCTTCTGTAATTATGGGCATGGTCACCTGAATGGACACTTCCTTTGCATCTGTAACTCACAGAATAGGTACTTAAATCATAATAATCTTATAAGTTGGAGCACACCAAAAAGCTAGGCATCAGACCAGCGCCGCCCCAAATCATCGGCTCGCAATGTAAGCACGTAATGGAAGCGACTTAACGTGTAGGTACCGGACATAGGGGCATTAAGCGCGCCAACGGCTAGCCGGAAGCGCGCGGTGACAACCTGTTGCAAGCCAGGTTAGGCGATGCTGGTCCAATGATGATGACGATGATGTTCACTGTGTGTTACAGTATAAAGTTTCCTACAAAGAACACAGTGTCGGGATGAGGCGGCGCTTAGGTCTTTTTGGTGTGATCCAACCTATAGTAACACAATCATAAGCGCGTAAGACAAACCACACTTACCATTGTTTAAGTCACTGGTATCGCTTGTGCGATTCTGAGGTGTTTTCAAATTTAAATTCTTCGTTTGCGGTTCGCTAGTATAATAGATGCCACATTTAATCTTATTAATAACATTATCAATGAAATCACTCGCCCATTTGGCTTTACCCCAAATTCTTTGAGGTTCACGTTTTTTCAGGGGTATTAAAATTTTGGACGGTGATGTCGGCGGCGAGTGTGAAGTTAAACAATTTGATTTTTCTCTTCTCAGCGGACTCCTCACTCGAGTTGGAATTCTCGTTTGAGGTAAAGTTCTCTGCCAAGGTGGATTCCTTGCTCGAGGTGGACCCCTTGCTTGAGGTGGACTCCTTGCTCGAGATGAAATCCTCGCTCGAAGTGGACTCCTCGCTTGAAGCGGACTTCTCGCTCGAGGTGAACCGCCCTCTCGAGGTGGACTCCTTGCTAGAGATTTTGATATGGAGCTCCTGCTGGTGACGTTAGTGCTTCTGATGGGCAACTGGTCCACATTCGCGTCCCGCTCGACAAGTGTAGGTAAGATATTACCCATCTTTTGATTAGAAGTCTTCTTATACAAAAGCTTCAATATGTTATCTCGGAATCGGGATGCTGGTTTTGATTTGGCGACACTATTCTGTTTAGATTCAACGTTACTGAGGGTTGAATCCATCTGTTTCTTTTTGTTCCGAACTGTACAATCAAAGTTTGTTGAAATCCCTGGCCCTTTATCCTTGAAAGTATGCTCTTTAGATTGCGCCGCCGTTTCAAATTCCAGTGATTTAGGTTTCTCCATCCAATCGACCATGAAAGGCCACACATGCTCATCTAATCCTCTGAATTGGTTATCGTGATGTTCTACTTCAAATGTGCCACTGACTTGATCTTTTTCCAAAATAACTAATGGGAATTTGATTTTGGCTACAATTCTGCGTATGGCGGTTCGAGTTAACGGGTGCATTGGTTCTGCTGTGGCCTGGTAAGGGACTCTAGGGCTGTCTTGTAGTTTGTAAAACCTGAGTGGCTGACTGCCTGCTGCATCTGCTGTGGCCTGACTGACTGGTGGACGGAGTATATTTATATTAGGTTTAGAAGAATAATTTGTTAAGGGGCTTCCCGGTGGAATATTGGGACGCGGTTGAGTGCTAGTCCAGGGTACCCGACTTCGTAAAGGACGTCGGAGAGGCGCTCTCATGTCCAGACGACTATTCATAATTTGTTTCGGTATATCACCGCTCATAGTCCCGGTGTTGCTAACAGCATTGTGTACACAAGCGTTGGGATTTATTTGGGGTTTATCATCTTCTTTGTCTGCAACATAAAATTTTATTAATACCATTGACATACATATCTATCGACTGGCCTTACGGGCACTAAAAATGGTACTAGTTCAGCGGTGTTACTCACGAATTCCAGCCAATCGTGCAGTCTAAAGCAACTAGTTGCGACCAATAAATAGCACGCGTGATGCGAACTCATCAACCAATCGCGCGCGTGAACTCATCAACCAATCGCGTTGTAGCGGTGTCACACGGCTGTACTGGCCCCGGTCATGCCTCATTATTATTGCCCGTAAAGCCAGTCCCTAGATATCTATTGCAATTATTAATACTATATACTTTCCTGATAAGCAGGTATAACTGCAAAAATATCAAACATTAAAAAGTTTTGGCAATAGTTTTGGCAAGTATTTTTTACATGTGAAGCCCCCACCAGACTATGCGCGTGAATCGTGGGCGAAGCCGCGAACGCGAGTGTGGAGTCGTTTCGCTGTCTGCGAAAATCGACGCCACACGCGCTCGCGGCTTCGCGCCGCGATTCGCGCACGAGTGTGGAGGGGGCTTGACATATCGTTAACGATGTTCTAATGGAAAAATTGCAAAGTATGCATGTACCTACGTAGCATTATATTACCGACACACACTAAAACTAACACATGATTATTATCGGAAGCCAATCTGTAACGAAATTATCGGTCTTTAGAATGTAGCATTTACTTAATTAATAAACTGAAATAAATGTCATATACTAAGAAAAAGTGACCAAGGCCTCCAGTGCCCCAGGCTGGAATCGAACCAGCGTCCTCTGCTATCGCGGCAGGTGCCTGAACCACTCGGCCACCGGGCCACAGCGACATTAGTCAAATTTTCCAAGTATATGCACTTCCTACTGAAGGCTTGTGGCGCCCCCTGGCCAAGCCTTCAGTAGGAAGTGCATATACTTGGAAAATTTGACTAATGTCGCTGTGGCCCGGTGGCCGAGTGGTTCAGGCACCTGCCGCGATAGCAGAGGACGCTGGTTCGATTCCAGCCTGGGGCACTGGAGGCCTTGGTCACTTTTTCTTAGTATATGACATTTATTTCAGTTTATAATTTATATAGTAGTGTGTCTACTTGATAAAAACAAATTAAAATATTTTCTGAAAAATAATTTAATTTGTTCAAATACTTCATAGTACTTAATTAATGTTTTGAGAAAATAAATTAAAGAAACATAAATAAAACCCCCCACTATGAAAAAATGCCCCAGGTCTGTCCCCTGCGGAAGGGCGATTGTGCACTAGAATTAATTTTACTGTCCGGCAGTCCGAGTTTTCATGGTCCGATATGGCATGAAAAAAACGGATGATTGGCTTGTGCACTTGTCCGTCTTTTTACTCGCAGGTGCGGCGCAGTGGCATGAAACACCCCCGATGTCATAATGCATTGCATAACGTTGCGTACGTGGGATAAGTGTGTCCCTGCCTTAAAATTACGTCTAGTGCACAAGCTACTGTGCCATATCGGACCGTAAAAACTCGGACTGCCGGACAGTAAAATTCATTGTAGTGCACAATCGCCCGAAGGGTGCCCTTGAGGCTGGCTACGTTCTCTCGATGAATGGCGATGCCTTATGTTCTGATTTCGGAAAAGTCGGCAACGATCAAAAATCGTAATAGTGTTTACAGGCGACGGCACCGGACGGCGGCTGCCGTACGGTCGTTAAGGTCGCTGTCCGGTGCCGTAGTTATACGTATGCGTAATGCGTATGGCTTATAGGGTTATATACAAAATACAAATACAAATACAAAATACAAAATTCTTTATTTCATAAAAAACAGTACATATAATTTGAGGGATGGTGTCTCCCGGTAAGCAATATATGCCTGTGTTGGGAGGCACCGCTCTTCCGTTATTATTGTAATCTAACTAATACTAAGCTACACTATTTACAAGTCATATATGTTAACGCATCTGCCCTTTAAGGGACCCACTGATTACCAGTCCGGCGGACGATATCGGGCTGTCAGTTAAACGCATAAGGTGACAGTTCCGAACAACTGACAGACTAATATTGTCCGGCGAACTGGTAATCTGTGGGCCCCTTTATGGCCGGTACAGACGGACTGCAAACCGACTGCAATTTGTATGGGAACTGCACGCCAACTGCAACGTCGGCGTGCAGTTCCCATACAAGATGCAGTCGGCCCTTAGTGATTTGTCTGTAAAAAAACCGGGCAAGTGCGAGTCGGACTCGCGCACGAAGGGTTCCGTACCATAATACAAAAAACGGCAAAAAAAAACGGTCACCCATCCAAATACTGACCCCGCCCGACGTTGCTTAACTTCGGTCAAAAATCACGTTTATTGTATGGATGGGAGCCTCACTTAAATCTTTATTTTATTCTGTTTTTAGTATTTGTTGTTATAGCGGCAACAGAAATACATCATCTGTGAAAATTTCAACTGTCTAGCTATCACGGTTCGTGAGATACAGCCTGGTGACAGACGGACGGACGGACAGCGGAGTCATAGTAATAGGGTCCGGTTTTACCCTTTGGGTACGGAACCCTAAAAAGGTTGTTGTTGCCGCAATAAAAGCTTGTTAACTTTGAAATTTGACCGTTTTTTTTGCCGTTTTTTGCATTATGGTACGGAACCCTTCGTGCGCGAGTCCGACTCGCACTTGCTCGGTTTTACTTTATGAACTTAAAACTAAAGTGTATAATATTATCGTAATTTTAAGCAAATATTCAACTATAAATAAAAATAAATCACCGCTCATAGTCCCGGTGTTGCTAACAGCATTGTGTACACAAGCGTTGGGATTTATTTGGGGTTTGTCATCTTCTTTGTCTGCAACATACAATTCTATGAATACTATCTACTTTTCACGCCACTGTTCGGAAATGTGGCAAAAGATGGTCTAAAACCAAGCTGGAAAATAGGCAATAGCTGTAGCACCTGAACCACCACTACTACAATGTTTCATTGTTATCGTCATCTGTCATTGGCATAGACCTAGGATTCGCTTGCGCTTGACAGACAGTTGAAGTGTGCGAAAGGGAAGCCATCACGTATATGAACATCCCATGAGTGCGAAAGAGTCAGACTACCAAAGAGAAAACGTAACCACTTTTGAGTTTGACGACGGCCGCGGACGGCCAAGAGCTTATCACGGTAATTTTCAAATTGAAAAATATACACGGATTAGGACGAAAAGTATTAAAGAAAGTAATTCAGTGAAGATGGTGTCTTGTAGTGTGCCGGATTGCAGTGTCACAGGGCCAAATAGTCCAAGCAAAGGAGGATTTATGATATTCCAAGCGAAATTTTGATAACGATATTTTGTCAAATTAACAGCGTAAAAAGTGTAAGAAGCCGGTTTATACAGTTCATTATAAGTTTTTCTTCCTTTGTGTGCTAATATTTTATCATATTAGTCTATAATTTAAAATATTTTGTGTAAAAACATAATCTGTTACTTTACGCTAGGGCTTGACAAAATGTTCACATGACAGTATCGATAACTTGTCGGTATATTAATAGCTATGTAATTATTTCTTCACAAGACATCATTAAGATATTAGCTTTTATAACCGACTTCAAATAATAACGATTGTTATACCTTTTTGAAGGTGTTCATGTATAGCGGTAAAATTAAACTTCACTTTCCAACATAGTAAGAGTTACATTAAGATAAGTCTGCAACGATTTTGATGGCAAACGCAGTGCAAGTGTTATTTATACGTCATAATGTCGTAGAATTTTAACGTTTAAAATAACACATTTGAAAAAGTAGTCGATAAAGCAATCAAACATCGACAGATTATTAATATGTTGTAACATGACATCACTATTTTTGACCTCCCATAGACAATTTACGCACACACTTGCATTTCATTTTTTGTCACACTTTCGAAGATTGACAGTTGTTCTTTGTCATATAATAGTTATCGCTGAAGAGCAATCTCTTCCAGGCAGCCTTAGGGTAGTGGAGACGAGGCAAAAAAAACAAGTAATGTGATATAACTGAATCAGGGATGTTGCGAATATTCGCATCCGCATCCGCATCCGTGGAACATTCGCATTATTTTCAACATCCGCATCCGCATAAAATCGATGCGGAGCATCCGCATGATGCGGATGTCGACCAAGTCGGTAACAAGAACGTATTAGCGGCGGCGCCGGCGGCGTAAGTGCTAGGTAATTTCGTCATTATATACCTACACGGTGTAACATGAGGAAACCGAATAATTTTAACCACGCATTTCTGAAGTCAAAAGAAGGAAAAAATGTAATATGAGTTTAGGTCAATTTCGTCCAAAAAAAATTTTTTTTGTTTTGTTTTTTTGATTTTTTGAATGTACCTATTTGTACATAGAAAATAAGATTCTGGTCTCGAATGTCCACTTCCTCGAATGTCCAATCCATGTAAGTCCAATTCCCCGGACGTCTAGTCCCTGTACGTCCAATTCCCCGAACGTCCAGTCCCTGTATGTCTAATTCCCCGAACGGCCAACGCCCCGTACGTCCAGTCTCCGTATGTCCAATTCCCCGTACGTCCGATCCCTATACGTTCAATTACCCGAATGTGCAGTCAATCAATATGATTTATTTGCCATTACAGAACTTTGTCACAGTGACAATAGTATGAGATTTCTTATGGCTGTCATATACTAAGGTTAGTGTGACAAGGTACAAAGTTAGTTGACTGAAAGGAGAGCTCGTTTCCGTTCATTAATTACCCACATACAGTGTATTTTTATTTTGTGTCTGTTTATGTGCAATAAAGTGATACATACATACATGCATACCTTTTGCCGTAAACAAAATGTTAACATGCAAAACCAATATGGAAAATAATCAACATGGAAAGTGCCATCGGCAAAAACAGGGCATACTCGAATGGTATTTCTCTATTTTTTCTCTCTAAATGATACATATTTTTTTAAATACCAAACAACTTTATCTTGAACGACTATTCTTTTATTTAATGTCGTCAAACAGCGACGGAATATGAATGAATGAATGAATTAATGAAAT
This sequence comes from Cydia splendana, assembly GCF_910591565.1. NCBI lineage: Eukaryota > Metazoa > Arthropoda > Insecta > Lepidoptera > Tortricidae > Cydia > Cydia splendana. The sequence continues at coordinate 5,007,329 of NC_085976.1, read as the reverse complement.
TATTTATTCCAGAAATAATAATCCATATGTGATTAAACATTTAATATATATAAGGCGCTAACAAATTATTCACGGATATTTATACAGGCCCCTGTTTCACCAACGTGACAGGTGCGACGAATTGTAAAATCACTGTTGCTGACGTCACAGGCATCCATGGGCTACGGTTACCGCTTACCATCGGGCGGGCCGTATTCCTGTTTGCCACCATCATTGTATTATTAAAAAAAACTTTATTATATCGGATAAAAACAGATATTTCTCCTGCGAGGTTTCTGACAATTGTCACAAGAAACACTACAATTGTCACGAAATTCCGACATATAACTCATTACCTGTCAAGAATTACCTACAATTCTTCTAAATCTTTGACAATTGTCAGAAACCTCGCAAGAGAAATATCTGTTTTTATCCGATATAATAAAGTTTTTTTAAATAATACAATGATGGTGGCAAACAGGAGTACGGCCCGCCCGATGGTAAGTGGTAATCGTAGCCCATGGATGCCTGTGACGTCAGCAACAGTGATTTTACAATTCGTCGCACCTGTCACCGATGTGAAATTGGGGCCTGATAGTACTTGGTTCTCGGAGTACATTTAAGTATGAAACATCATTGGTTTTGTTATGGTTTTTTTGAGAAAACTATGAAACAAATTTGCTACGTTAAAACACCCTGTTAATAAGATAATTAAATGAGACCTCTTTAGACATTCTAGAACCCTATTAAACTTGACGTGACGTGACATGACAGATAGTGTTAAACATCTTGACAAGTACATAATAGGGGTGATTATTTTAAATATTAATTAAGTATAATTTTTTTTTTGTTCGGTAAATGAAAACAAAAAAATGATATACAAAGGTTCCTTAATTACAGTTAAAAGTTAATTGTTTTAATGTAATGTATTATCTCTTAAAATATCCGTGACTAATTTGTTAGCACCTTATATAGACATCGCTCTCCATAGAAAATTGCCTTCCAAAAATGAGCCCAGCCACACTGACACTGACAGCTATTCGTTCTCTAATGACTAATGACACAAAATGAAACGTAAGATTGACATATTAACACAGTATTCATAAGCGAAAAAATAATTGACTTTAATATTTTTTTAACTAAGGGCTCAAAATATAGCCAGCGCTGCAGGACTACAGCTAGGCCACAATCACAATTCACGCAGAGCAGATGGCCGATGGGGTCGAAAAGTGCTCGAGTGGAGACCACGGACTAGCAAGCGCAGCGTAGGACGTCACCCACAAGATGGAAAGACGACCTTATAAAGGTCGCCGGAAGACGCTGGATGCAAGTCGCTTCGGACCAGTATATATGGAGGTCCAAAGGGGAGGCCTATGTTCAGCAGTGGACGTCTTATAGCTGAGATGATGATGATGATGATTCGAGGCATATGGACATTCCAGGAATTGGACATTCGTGTCATATGGACATTCCAGGAATTGGACATTCGAATCATATGGACATTCCAGGAATTAGACATTCGAGTCATATGGACATTCCAGGAATTGGACATTCGAGGCATATGGATATTCCAGGAATTGGACATTCGAGGCATATGGACATTCCAGGAATTGGACATTCGAGGCCAAAATGGAAAATGTTATTGGTAAACTTGTCACTTAAAATTGATTTTTAACCGACTTCCATTTCATAGAAGGAGGAGGTTCTGTATTCGGTTGTGGCTGTTTTTTTTTTTACATTTTTTTTTTCGTAAGACCTTTTTGCAAAGTGTTACTTGTCACTTTTTGACATCTATCAATAAGGATATTTATTTAATAGTGTTGTAATAAATCTTTTCCATTTGGTCATAAGGATATTTAGACTAAGTACGTCCCATAGCAGCAACATCACCATCAAAAAGGCCTTTTACACTATGTAACAATAAAAACTTGTTTTTTCTTAAATTAATATTATCTTTGAAACTTAGGCGAATTTCAAAAAAGTTTATAGGTTATTTTGTCTCTAAATATGATCAGGAATATGCTGTTAAAATTTTTCGGTTTCCTCATGTTACACCGTGTATAACGAAATCGTCTAGATCCCGAAAAGTCGGCCAAGTTACTGTTTATTAAATAAAACGCACCTATATTCTTGCTCAAATACTAAACGTGACGTTTTTTTTAAATAAAAAATGCTCAAAATTTAATATTTGACGTTTTTTAAGTACCAAATCTTGACATCCGCATCCGCGGATGTGAGGCTTTAAATATCCGCATCCGCGGATGTCAAAAAATCTGCATCCGCAACATCCCTGAACTGAATAAAAGGTATTTATTTCTATTTAAAATACTTACTATCACTTTCCGTCCTGGTTTGCACTTCAACTGCCGTACAAATATGTTTTGTCTGTGATTCTTCAAAGCTACCATCGCCTCTATTTAATGTCTGAAAAGGCTTCATCGATATTTCAGATAGTTTAGGGTTTTGGACGTTTTGGTCAACGAGCGTATCTTTGCTAGCGGAATTTTTCTTTGTTCTAGATTTAAGGTTGGAACTTCTACATTTTCTGTTATTAGTCTTTGGCGAATCTTGCTTTTTAATCTTTGGGGTAACCAGTGGTACATTCTGTTTAAAAGATGTAATTTCCACTTTTTTGCAAAATTTATTGAGTTCATCATTTTTGTCGATCACGGTTATCTGAGAAGACTCTGAAAGACTGGCATCTCTAGGAATATTAAGCTCAGTCTGAAAATAAATCTGCTCAGTTCGACACGTCTCATATACGCTGTAATAGAAATTTTTTGATTCATAGTCAACTTTTATCAAATCTTAAATTAAATTGTTTTTCTATAACTAAATATTGGCAGTTTGGTAATTCTCTCACAGGAAAGACTAGATCACAAAGACATCTCACCTTCTATTAAGTTTCTTCTTGACTTCCTTTTTTCTCGGCTTTATCTCGTTACTACTGTCTTCAGACATAGGTGGAGATGGATAAAATTGAAATCTGTTGATATTCCTCAACACAGACCAAACATCAGATGCAGACGGTGCGTTGGCTTCAGTTTCAGAATTATAAGAATCTCTTGCTTTTCTCCGGCAGTCGCCTTTAAAGTTCTTAACAACATCTACAGAACTACAATCTAGGTATAGGTTCATTTGGGAGCAGTAGTCAGCGTCTCTGTCATAATATTCACAGTTGTAATCTGGTGGCACGGGATTTTTCTTCCAAGGTTGGCGTTTTTTCGTCTTTTGTGCCTTAGGTTTGTGAATACGTTTGAAATATTCGCTATCATTCATATCGCTTACAGTGCAAGACTGAGGTAGTACAGCTGGCTCATTAGGAAGAGTCAACACAGACTTTTTGTTGCTCTTCTTACTCATTTTCTTCTCCGTTTTGAATTCATCAGAATTAGATTTATACAATTTCGCAGCGAGTTGAAAAGAAGATAAGAACTTATTTTCGGTTTTTCCTTCAGTGTGGGAACGCAAGTGGATATGATTATTAGAGATATAGAACGACTTTTTCCTGCTTTTACATCGTTTGTAGTTTGAATTGGCACTGCCAGAACTGATTAAACTTTTGGCGGTATAAGAATTTGGCACCAAATCGTATGCTTTGGAGCTCATAGCATCACTTAAAGTTGAATATATTGCCATTTGCTTGAGGAGGATGAGTCAGGTAAGTTAAAATAATTCTGTGGACATATATAATTGATTAGGATCTAAATGTTCATTTTGATGGGTACCTATTACCTATAAAAGTGTATTAATTAAAATTATTTGTTTTGCAGCTGATGAGTGTTTTTGGAGTAGGAAGGAAGGAAGGAAGGAAGGAAGAGTATTTAATTTAAACCTTTTCCAGCCATTTTGTCATTTTGTACTTGAAAGCAGGACGGATTGATATCGTTTTTTTTTCATTCGGCATTTGAAATTTAGGCACCCTCGCCTTGATAGGGTTGGGGGTTTTTTTTTCATTATGATTTTCAAACTATAGCTCACCACAATACGTACGTATATTATATTGCTTTAAAAGGTACCTACTTGAAAAATCGAATAATCTTGCAGACTTAATTTGATAGGGGCAACTTAATTTTTGCCCGCGTTATCGCGCGAAGTCTGAAAAACAAATTAAGAAAGATGCAAACACTATTATTTAGTGTATTAGTCCCCTCAATGTTCAGGACTTCGAAATATCAAAAACCTGTACCCTGACGTAATTTTTTTTATTTATTGTATGAAATCGCGTAGATTTATACCAAGATAAGTCTGCAAAGATTTTGATAACACACGCTTGCAAGTGTTAATTACGTCATAATTTCATAGAAGTTTGACGTTTAACACATTCAATACCACTAAGTGCTACGGGTTACGCTCGTAGCGCGTAGCCACGGTTTCGTCGTATGTAGCGCGTAGTCGCTACGAACAGTGTACCCGACAGTCGGGTTCTTGGTGTTGAATGTGTTAAAATTACACTTGCACTGCGTGTGCTATCAAAATCGCTGCAGACTTATCTTGGTCTAAGTACATAGGTACGTGCGATTTCCGACAGGTGGGAGGCAGAGCTTGGATAACTACGCATTATAGCGACGATGTAAGTTGTCGGGCTAGGGCTAGGCGCATGTCGCATGTCACACTACTCACACGTACCTACTGCATCCGATTCGTTTTCGCATGGTGCTCCGATGTTTGAGCGAGACAACGCTATTCGTGTAATCTAGCGACAACATCCCGCTCGCACGTCGTGCGAATCTGGTCGAGTCGTGTGCTTATGTTGGGTTTTCCTTTAAGGATATCAGCGGTGCCGTCATATAGCGGCCGTCTCCATACAAAATAATACGGCTAAATATGGATGAGTAGTGCCTATTTTGTATGGAGACGACCGCTATATGATGGCACGTACCGCTATCCTAGGAAACCAGGGCTATAACCGCGAAAATCGAAGTTCGCAAATTGCGGGCATTTTTCTCTGTCACTCTTATTACGCCTTCCTTGGAGTAAAAGAGAAAGATCCCCGCAATTTGCGAATATCGGTTTTCGCGGTAGCCCCTTTGAGCTTTAGCGCTTTAAACTTTGAAACGACTGAGAAAAATAGGAAATTACTTATGCATTAAAATACTCACAACTTAACTCACGATAACTTCGGGTGAATTAGGCCAAACATCAACAGCAACCTTACATGAAAGTAGCTTAATTATGTGTTAACCAAGAAAAAATTTAAAATACCTGATTTGAATGTAGACATTACTACATTTTTCAAAACTGAAAATCTGAAAATAATGATTATGTTTTCTATTTCTCAAAGGACTATCAAATTTAAAATCCAACTGCCAGTTATTTTCAATAGTTTTCCATAGACGTTATAAAACCTGCTTGCTAATTAACTAAATTTAATTAAGTCCACGATACACGGTTACTCAAAAAGTGGTGGACGCATGGTTGGTGATGCTTGCTGGACATGGAACCACCCCGCCCACCAAGATCAGCTTGAGTAGCTTGACCGGAACGTTGAGAGAGGTAACCTTGTACTTGTAGCACAGACTTAAGGCCTCATACGGACGAGCGCTTTTTTAACGCGCGTTAAAAAAAGCGTGCAAACAGTTTCAAGAGCTTTTTTCACCCGCGTTAAAAAAGCGCTCGTGCTTATGGGGCTTAATAGTTTTAACTAACCCCATCAAACCCCGTCCAATATTTTTTTTTTTTTTTTTTTGAAATATTGGGGACATCTTACACAGATCAACCTAGCCCCAAACTAAGCAAAGCTTGTACTATGGGTGCTAGGCGACGATATACATACTTATATAGATAAATACATACTTATATACATAGAAAACACCCATGACTCAGGAACAAATATTAGTGTTCATCACACAAATAAATGCCCTTACTGGGATTCGAACCCAGGACCATCGGCTTCGCAGGCAGGGTCACTACCCACTAGGCCAGACCGGTCGTCAAAATATTATGCTTACGCTAGTACTAGAAAGGGATGAGTATAGTTTTCCGGACTATTATAAGTGAGAGCGAAAAATAGATATTTTGAAGGTCACGGTCCAGTACGCCCGTCTGTGATGGCTTTTAGACTGGCTTGAAGACTGGAATCCGAAACATAATTTAAAAAAATGGCTCTCTGACAGTATTGACAATTTGACATTGACATGACATACATGTTTACTGACATTCATGACATTTCTTGAGCGCTTGCGCTTGCATTTATTTGGCTTGCACTGCATGCTGTGCTTTTGAAGTGTTTTGAAGAATAATATAATATTACCTAAAAGAATAAGTAAAAATATTACAAATCGAATTATGTAAAATGGCGTCAAATGGAGAAATAATTCAATATGTGCCGTTTACGTCCTTCGTTCACCCTTCCTTTTGGCATGCACTTACTGATATGAAACTAGAAGTGGATAGGCTGAACGAAACTACAAAACAAATTTTCGGCCGATTTACTTATCGTGATGATATCGGGACTGTATTTGAAGTCGACGGAACCTCATTCAATAAGTTAGTAATCAAGTAAATTTTAATTATCTTACAATAACAGATTTTAAGTAAGTATATGGCTATATGGACACTTAGTTTTATAGTAAAATAGTAAAAAAGATAGTGTACGTAATTTTCTGTACATTACAGGGAACCCACCAATGAACAGCTTTACGAGAATGTTACGGGAACTATAATGAACAAGAACACAATAGAAGAGTTTAAGAACATAGACAAAGCAGCCTTACTTAATTCAATTGGTGAAGCAATATGGGCTAACATTAAGAAAAAGACATGGATCACAAATCCCAGGGCCTTGTTGAATTTTATCATCCTTTCCTTTGCTGTGAGTTACCTAATGTATTACAGTCCATGCGGAAAGAAAAGAGTCATAGAATGTATTGTTCCTCATACATTTTATGACTCTCCTCTTTCCGCACAGACTCCAATTCTTACATATCCTTTGGAGTGGTAGGCCGTCCACTACCGACCGATTACAATTGATTAATTAAAATAAAATCAAAATTCCAACAACTGCTAAACAACATATGCCACTTGAAATTCTTCAACCACCACTAACTCTATTGGAAACAGCAGAGCCATTAGTGCCATGACCTTGGCACTGTTTAAACTGCCCTGTTACAGAAAACCACACAGTTCGCACATGTGGATAGGACATAATGTAATAAGATATGCTGTTTCGCCGTAACAGGGCTGTAATATGGTTTCATGCTGTCTGTTTTGGTTTCATGTTACAATCATGGACATTATTTTCTTTATCTACAAAAAACATCATACCCTCTCTAAAAGTACAGCCATTTATTAATATTTATGCAGATTGCTAATATATAATGTTAAATAAACAAGTTTCAATTAATCATCGTAATTGCCTACATTTCTATAATAATTTTCTAATCGAATTTAAACTGTTGTGAGACATACTAACATTGAATACTTTTACGGTTCAGACTCACTTGTATTAAGTCACTCAGTATCAGTACAACTAACAAGTATTAACTAGAACAACAAGTACAACTACAAGTATTAAGTACTAACTTAGTAACTTGTATTAAGTACAAGTGGCTTAATACAAGTGAGTCTAAACCATAAAATTATTCAATAATTTTCTATTTGTGAAAATAATTTGTTAATCCTTATAGAGGCTTTTTCTAGTTTATTTACTTATGTTTAATATTTTTTTAAAGCCTATCAACAACTATTAATATATAGATATAATGGATAACTGTTTATTTGTTCGCCTTTCACAACAATACACACAGAATATTCAAATACAAAAATGACATAGAAAAAACATCCTGAGAAAAAAAACAGAAAATATATCATACTTCATAATTAATCAGACAAACTGTGTAAACAGTTTTGCAGGGAACTGAATTAGATCGTAAGGTTATTTCTTGTATTAATAATAGTAATAAATAAATAAAAAATAATATAGTATAGTACCTATATAAAACTAATCTTGATTTTTTCAGGATTTGAAGAAGTTCCACTATTACTATTGGTTTGCCTTCCCATCACCGAGCCAGCCCACAGTCTACCTCAAAGAGACCAATAGCATATCCTTAAGCTTCAGCAATAAACAGCTTGAAGATATCGCACAAGACTATAAAAAAATTGATTCAAATCAGAAAAACTTCTTTTTTATTCTTAAAGAAAATGATAATGCTTTTATAAAACCTTTAAGCCAATTATTCAATCCAAAATTAGAAGTACAAAATGATTTAAACATTGACTTATCAAGTCTTTATTTTGTGTTCGCTGATCCGAGTAACGGAAACAATCCGGGATGGCCTCTGCGGACGTTTTTAGCAGCATTGCTTGAGCATTGCCCGAGTCTATGCAAAAGGGATATCCGGGTAATCGGGCTGAGGTGCAGTGCTAGCGGTGCAGTTGATAAAAGCTTGGTGTTCACGGTTTCTGTACCAGAGGTAAGCACGTGCATTTATTACTTTTGGAATTTTGATGGAGAGTATGGAGACATTGGAGATTGGAAATGTCTTAAACAAAACTGATAAAGTAAGGTCTTAGGATTACATAATAAATAACAGATACTTACTTCAATTTCATACCAAACCAGTAATTTCCATGTCATACTAAATCAGTGGTGGGCAAACTTTCTTCATGAGGGGCCAAAACTTGAAGGAGGAGGGCCAGATTTACAGCAAAAATGTACTTTTATTATATTGCTGGCCATATAATACTTTTTTATAAATGACCGGCGGCGGGCCAGATAAAACCCTTTCGCGGGCCGGACCTGGCCCGTGGGCAGTACTTTGCCCACCACTGTACTAAATCCTAAAGTCATTGCAAATAAGTCATTCATTTTTAAATGTCAAAAAACTCACCGCACAACCATCTCAATGCCATTAGGGTGTGGACCAATAATAATTTTCATCACTATCACCAGCCTACATATATACTGCTGGGCACTGACCTCTCAAGAGGTCACAGGTCTCAAAATAGGGTTTGGTTATAGTCCTTAAGCTAACCCACCGTGGATTGGGGAGGACACACACCTATGTATTATGTTGTGAGTGTGAGTGAGTATATTGCGAGGAAAAGAAAAATCAAGATTAATATCTTGATTTTTTTCACATCACCTATTCGAAAAAGGGCTTTTTCTTCCCCGCTAGGAGGGATCAAAGTGGCACTTTTCTTCCCTGCTAGGAGGGATCAAAGTTGTACTTTTCTGTTCTAGGACACGATTTTCTTTCTTGCATACTATTTTTTTTGGTCAAATAATACATATTTTGGAACATAACAATTTCCTCATAGTTGATGTGAAAAGCAGTATGTGTCACACGGTATCAAAATTATTTCGTCTTGGGCGTTAACACTTGAATCCCTCATTACGCTCAGGATTCTACTTTATATTGTAGAATCCATTGCTTCATTCAGGATTCAATGTACGCCCTTGACGGAAATATATCATTTTGATCCCTTGTAACACAAACTACTATTTTACCAAATAAGAGTGGCGATTTCCCGGGTATTATACCATTTTGCATCCCTGCAATATGTTTCCTTCATTTTTTCACTGTTAATATGCTTTCTCGCTTAAGGCGCGTTTTTGTCGTGATGTCTTCAGAAATGTTCTAGGTGGTTCTAGAATAAAGAGAATGATTTGATTTGAAGCCATGCCATAAACAATGAAAAAAAATCTCAGCACATTTCGTCAGGTGACAACCAAAACTCACTAATTACTACCACAGGTTAATATCATAGTGAACCATATTAATATCTAAATAAGGTTGATTTTTGTTTAATATTTTTTTAGTAATTTAGTGAGTTTTGCTTGTCACTTGACGATTTTACATGTAGGTAAACATTGTGGTTTTTTTTTTTCAGAATGTGCAAGCAGTAGAGAGTGCCGGCTGGGTCGGCTGGGAGAGGAACGACCGCGGTAACTTTGGGCCCAGGCTGGCCAACATGTCGGCGTCGATGGACCCTATTAAGTAGGTCTTAGCTTAGCGCTTAATATTTCAGCCTATATACGTCCCACTAATGGGCACAGGCCTCTTCTCATGAGCGAGATGGCTTGGGCTATAGTACCCACGCTAATAGCCCAATGCGGATCGGGGACTTTAATTAGGTTAAAATTAGGTTAGCGCTTGACCTTAGCTTTTTACGTCGCTAAATCAGACCGGTGCAGTAGCAAATGTATGCTTTATATCAGGTAAAAACCTGCGATAACAATTAGTTGAATAATTTTACTTACTCACACTAAGACTTTTTCGACCTTAGAATGAATGAATGATGTTAGAGCTTGCTTGTAAAAAGACCGTTTGAACCTCATAATGATGTCTGATTAATCAGTTGTTAAAGTTACATAATATGTCTTATTTTTATACTGGAAAGGTAACTGTTAAGCAGTCTATTATGTTTGTGGGTCGCCCAAAGTGAATTTTGATGGATCACTTTTTATGACTCAGGTGGTATTGGCCATAATACGACATATAATTCAAAGGCCTCTCATAAATCTTAATGAGTCTTGGGTGTTATATATATATTTATGTGTCTGTATTACCTATATATATCGTTATCTGAGCACCCACAACACAAACCTTCTTGAGCTCACTGTGGGACTTCAATCTGTGTATAAGAATGTCCTATAATATTTAAATCCTACTATACTCTGTATCTTTAGGTAGGTACTTAAATAAAAGCAAACAAATAATTTGTACTTTTTCGGGTAGTTATAACATTTATTGATTAACCAACCAAATACAAAGCCACCTGGATCTGTCACTGAACGACCTGTCTTTAACCTACATTATTTGACCATAATGTTTTCATCTACCCTCAACTGGCTTAAGAAGCCAGGGTAGATTTTGTTTACTCTTTTTTAAATACCGAAAAATACAGACTATAATCCCGGCCATCAATCTCCAGGTTAGCAGAGACATCGTCAGACCTGAACATAAAACTGATGAAGTGGCGACTCGTACCAGACCTCGATGTGGACGTCATGAAGCAAACCAAGTGCCTGCTGCTCGGCGCGGGCACGCTCGGCTGCCACGTCGCACGGGGTTTGCTGGTAACTCCTTACTTAATCTATATTCTGTATCTTTAGGTATTTAAATAAAAGTAAACAAAATGTACCGTCAAATGGCTCTTTAACCCAGTTGGGGGTAGATGAAAACATTACACGATCACGATCAAATAATCTAGGTTAAAGTCAGGTCGTTCAGTGACTGATCCAGGCGGTTTTGTATTTGGTTGGTTAACCAATAAATGTTACAACTACCCGAACATGTACAAATTGTTTACTTTTATTTAAATACCTAAAAATACAGACTATAGAAACCAACTGCGCACTTTGGTGAGGGTGCTTACTGTGCTTAGTGACCTAAATAAGCACATGCTATATTATGGCGAAACGTGATATATCACTACACTTTGACTATACTACACTACACCTTATAAAACAAAGTCCCCGCCGCGTCGGTCTGTTTGTGTGTAAGTATGTATGTTCGCGTGAACTCGAAAACTACTGAACGGATATATTCAAGCGGTTTTCACCTATGAATAGAGTGATTCTTGAGGAAGGTTTAGGTGTATAATTTGTTAAGGTTTTGTGGAACCCGTGCGAAGGCGGGGAGGGCCGCTATTAACAGGATATTGTAGACTCGACATAGACACAGAGGAGACGCATTTACACTTACGATGACACTCGGTTTTACTAAACTGGCCCTTAATAACCACCAAGCTGTCTGCAGTTCAAGAGGTTGCCTAAGGGTGGTATTCCATCTGTCCAATATGTATTTTGTCTCACATTTTGCTTAATGAGAGAGTGAGACGCAATGACATTGGCCCAAGATCTTGGACAGATGTAATACCACCCTAACCCTGATGGATACCACCCTATTTAATCAAAGTAACCTGAAATTGTCTTAGCTACTATTATACAATTCATTTGTATGTATTTACTTAGTACATAATCAATTTTGTTGACAGGCTTGGGGTTTCCGCCACATCACGTTCGTGGACTACGGCAAAGTGTCGTACTCGAACCCGACGAGGCAAGTGCTGTTCACGCACGAGGATTGCCGCGCCGGCCGAGGCAAGGCCGACGCTGCCGCCGACAATCTAAGAAAGATCCTGCCCTCCGTAGTAAGTATATACTTACCCGACGAGGCAAATGCTGTTCACGCACGAGGATTGCCGCGCCGGATGAGGCAAGGCCGACGCTGCCGCCGACAATCTGAGGAAGATCCTGCCTTCTGTAGTAAGTACATATTATTATATAGTTACCCGACGAGGCAAGTGCTGTTCACGCATGAGGATTGCCGCGCCGGCCGAGGCAAGGCCGACGCCGCCGCCGACAATCTAAGAAAGATCCTGCCTTCTGTAGTGAGTATACCGCCGTATACAAATTCTAGAAAAGAGTATATATGTACATCTCTCAGCAACCTTTTGGTAGTCTATAAAATAATACAGTTATTCGACGAGGCCGTCTAGACAGGGCAATCGTGCGGGGTGCGAGGGACGAGGGACGAGGGGTGAGTGCGCGCACCCGACTTGCATACATCGCCATTGTTTAAGTAGCTCGGTACTACTTACAGAGCTAACGTGTCTTAAATAGTCACTTATTATTTTGGGCAGTTGTGTAGAAGTCTGTGAGAACCCTACTGTGTTATTGTGCGGTGTCGGCATTTACGCAAACATCAAAGGCGTTGGTACACTGTAACTACAAATACGAAACTGCGTATTTAATACAAATACGAAACTGCGTATTTAATACAAATACGAAACTGCGTATTTAATACAAATACGAAACTGCGTATTTAAGTAGGGAAAAAATATTTAAGCTCCGCAGCTGAAGAAGATTTCTATGGCAACCCGTGGGTGATAACTGCGAGTCAAACCTACACCCTTAGAGAATATAACCAAACGGAGTGGTCATTAATAGGCGTTCCTCTCTGTCGAAAATAGGCGGCCAATGGTCAACCACATGTATGGACTGACGTTTATCTGACATGGCTATGTTTACATTACGTATACATTTGATGTGCCCCTCCCCCGCAAAAACCGGCAGACTATTTTGTACCGAAAATTATAGACATGGCGTCTCCGTTGGTTATATCCTCTAAGCCTACACGCAACCCCAAAACCCAACTGCCACACACATGTTATAAACTCAACTCTAAAATACTACGAACCAAACTCAACTTTATTTCCATAATCATTAAGTCTGTTTTTGCCTACAGGAAACCCGCGGCATCGCGCTACACATCCCAATGCCAGGACACCCGGTAGGCGAGTCGCTGCGCGCGGAAACTGCTGCTAACATCAAAACTCTTACCGAGGCCATACAGGCCCATGATGTAGTGTTCTTGCTACTCGACACCAGGGAGGCGAGATGGTTACCTACGCTTCTTGGTGCTCATTACGGGAAGGTACCTACGTATCACTGTTTTTTTAGGGTTCCGTACCCAAAGGGTAAAACGGGACCCTATTACTAAGACTCCACTGTCCGTCCGTCCGTCCGTCTGTCACCAGGCTGTATCTCACGAACCGTTAGTTGAAATTTTCACAGATGATGTATTTCTGTTGCCGCTATAACAACAAATACTAAAAACAGAATAAAAGATTTAAGTGGGGCTCCCGTACAACAAACGTGATTATTGACCGAAGTTAAGCAACCTCGGGCGGGGTCAGTACTTGGATGGGTGACCGTTTTTTTTTTTGCCGTTTTTTGCATTATGGTACGGAACCCTTTGTGCGCGAGCCCGACTCGCACTTGCCCGGTTTTTATTATTATTTGGAGCCTGTCGTGTCCCACTGCTGGGCAAAGGCCTCCCCCCAATTTCTCCACAAATCTCTGTCCAGTGCTATGTCTGGCCACTCCTTTAAAAAGGAGTAGTTCATCCCGCCATCGCCGGCAGGGTCTGCCAGGTCCCCAATTTGAGTTTTCGGGCTCCCACTCTTAAGGGATTTTTGGGAAGGTACGTATTACTGTTTTATTTATTTATTTATAGCGGATGCATGATGACAGATGGGCGAAAATAGCCACTAGCTGGCATCCCCAGGGTAGTCTCGGCAGAGGCAGACCAAGAAAGAGATGGCGGGACGACTTGGATGCATTTCAGCGGGATTGGCAAGAATTGGAAAGGGAGAGGGGAGGCCTTTGCCCAGCAGTGGGACACACACATAGGCTCATGAAAAAAAAAAGCCTCTGTGACCCAAGACCTGGGGCTTAGGGTGGTATTCCACCGGTTCAATTTCTTTGTCCAATGTCAGTGGGTCTCACTCTCTCATTAAAGCAAAATGTGAGACGTGACACATTGGACAAAAAAATTGGATAGGTGGAATACCACCCTAATGCACGGAGTTTAGAGACTTTCGCTTTATGATATCCAGTCCTAATTTTTAGGGTTCTGTACCCAAAGGGTAAAAACGGGACCCTATTACTAAGACTCCACTGTCCGTCTGTCTGTCACCAGGCTGTATCTCATGAACCGTGATAGCTACAGCGACAGTTGAAATTTTCACAGATGTATTTCTGTTGCCGCTATAAGAATAAATACTAAAAACAGAATAAAATAAATATTTAAGCGAGGCTCCCATACAACACACGTCATTTTTTGTAGTTTTGCGTAATGGTACGGAACCCTTCGTGCGCGAGCCCGACTCGCACTTGACCGGTTTTTAAGCAATATTTTGATGTTTCTATTTCTTCCCCAGATAGTATTAAACGCGGCGCTCGGCTTCGACAGCTACCTAGTCATGAGGCACGGAGCCTCATCCGACCCTACATTACAGTCAGACGCTGAACAGTCACCTACCGAAAAGTCAGCCGGTGAACAGTCGCACGCTACATATCTGGCGGGCGCTCAGCTGGGCTGCTACTTCTGCAATGACGTCACCGCCCCGGGCAATGTAACTAGCAAGTCAAGCAAATCTTGTCAGTAGAAAAAGGCGCGAAATTCAAATTTTCTGAGACGATATCCCTTCGCGCCTACATTTTTCAAATTTGCCGCCTTTTTCTACTGACAAGATCTGCTTGACCAACTTTATATGGAGATGTTTCAACCGTAACATTAAGGCATTACGGTCGACATCTATCCATGCACTTTTGAACGCCACTGTACCTAGTAATAAACGCGTATCTTCGGCCTTCTGCCAACAAACATGCGTAGTACAGCGCAATCTAATTCAGCTGTCAAACTATCGCGCAGTTTTTTTAATAGTATGTCCTTAAACTACGTCCAAGACCACCGGTGGACGGGCAGCAGCGTCCCTCAAATTCGGTGTACTCGACTGCGATCGCCAACCCGCCTGCCAAGCGTGGCGATTATGGCATTCACCCCCCATAAAGGGGGAGGTCTATGTTCAGCAGTGGACGTCTTATGGCTGAGATGATGATGATGATGATTTGTAATAATTATTTGGATGTCTAACGTTGTATTGTAAGGTCTGGGTAACTATGCTACGTTTTGTTAACGATTACAGTCGCTGAAGGACCGCACGCTGGACCAGCAGTGCACGGTGACGCGGCCCGGCGCCGCCGCCGTGGCCGGCGCGCTCGCCGTGGAACTCCTCGCCGCGCTCACGCAGCACCCGCTCAGGTCTGACTCTTGCTCAACTAGCTGCGTTATGTTAACGTTGACAGTCGCTGAAGGACCGCACGCTGGACCAGCAGTGCACGGTGACGCGGCCCGGCGCCGCCGCCGTGGCCGGCGCGCTCGCCGTGGAACTCCTCGCCGCGCTCACGCAGCACCCGCTCAGGTCTGACTCTTGCTCACCTAGCTGCGTTATGTTAATGTTGACAGTCGCTGAAGGACCGCACGCTGGACCAGCAGTGCACGGTGACGCGGCCCGGCGCCGCCGCCGTGGCCGGCGCGCTCGCCGTGGAACTCCTCGCCGCGCTCACGCAGCACCCGCTCAGGTCTGACTCTTGCTCACCTAGCTGCGTTATGTTAACGTTGACAGTCGCTGAAGGACCGCACGCTGGACCAGCAGTGCACGGTGACGCGGCCCGGCGCCGCCGCCGTGCACTGCTGTAACAAAAAATACGGAACCCTCGGTGGGCGAGTCCGATTCGCACTTGTCCGGTTTTATTTGAAATTACCCAAATTTAGGAACTGAGAATTTAGTTACAGTAATACTAACAAGTTTTAATTCATTTTCAGAGAACACGCTCCAGCGCTATACAACCTCACAGACGAGTCCGACATCCCACCGCACCTGCAAGGCGTGCTCGGTCCCATCCCGCACTCTATCCGCGGGTTTCTGCACTCGTACCGCACCGTCGCACCAACCTGCGCCAAATTCAAGAACTGCATAGCGTGTTCGGACTTAGTACTGGAGAAATATAGAACGGAGGGAGAGGATTTTGTGTTTAAAGTGCTGAATAGTGGCAGCTATTTGGAGGAGGTGACCGGGTTAACGGAGTTGCAATTGACGGCTGAAATGACTGATGTAAGTTTCATTTTTAGGGTTCCGTACCCAAAAGGTAAAACGGGACCCTATTACTAAGACTTCGCTGTCCGTCCGTCCGTCCGTCCGTCTGTCTGTCTGTCACCAGGCTGTATCTCACGAACCGTGATAGATAGACAGTTGAAATTTTCACAGATGATGTATTTCTGTTGCCTGCCGCTATAACAACAAATACTAAAAACAGAATAAAATAAAGATTTAAATGGGGCTCCCATACAACAAACGTGATTTTTGACCAAAGTTAAGCAACGTCGGGCGTGGTCAGTACTTGGATGGGTGACCGTTTTTTTTTGCATTTTTTTCCGTTTTTTTTTTCATTATGGTACGGAACCCTTCGTGCGCGAGTCCGACTCGCACTTGCCCGGTTTTTTACCATTTTACCAACACCAAAACCAAAAGTAGTGCCAAGTTCAAGAACTGTATAGCATGTTCAAACCTCGTACTAGAGAAATATACAAAACAACCATTTTAGAGAAATATACAATACAGAAGGCGAGGAATCTGTGTTATCAGAATTGCAGTTGCTGACAGAAGTGACTGATGTACCTAAGTTTTTTTCGGCTTTGAAAGCCAAATAATCAACATATTGCATTGTCATCTGATTTACATGTGTATGCAAAATTGCAGCTCAATCGGAAATCGGGAAGTGGGTCAAATTTAGATTCCAAGATTTGACCCATGCCAAATTAACCCTTTTCCAGGCCGCACCAATCTACAAGGTTTTCCCGAAAAATCCTAATATATTCCAATTAATCCAGCTTTGATGAATCATTTGAAGACAAGTCAAATTTCCCGAAAGTGCAATCTATTGGACAACACCACCTTCAGACTGGCGACTTGTTTGCGCATAGGGACTGTAACAAACGTCCCCCATCACTGCCGTTGTGGTGCCATGGTGGACAAATTTGGACATCATGGGCTTTCCTGCGGCAGAAGCGCCGGACGCATACCCAGACACGCCAGCATCAACGACGTCATCCGAAGGGCCTTTGTCAGCATCAAAGTCCCGGCCATACTCGAGCCCGTCGGTTTGGCTAGGGACGATGGCAAGAGGCCCGACGGTATGACGTTGGTGCCTTGGAAGATGGGACGGCCTCTAGTCTGGGATGCCACATGTGTTGACACCCTCGCGCCGTCCCACCTTCCGGGCACCAGCAGAGATGCTGGTCATGCCGCGTCCATGGCAGAAGACCTCAAACGCCGCAAATATGCCACCCTTGGCAGTAGTTATATTTTTGAGGCGTTTGGGGTCGAAACGCTGGGGCCGTGGGGGCCAAGCGCGCGCCGTATATACAGGGCCTTAGCGGAGCGCCTTATAGATGCCGCAGGGGACCAGAGGGCTGGCCTGTATTTTGCTCAACGCGTTAGTATTGCCATACAACGTGGCAATGCGGCCAGCCTTCTGGGCACACTGCCCATCGGCAGTGACTTGGGGGACGTTTTTTATTTATAGGCGTTTTATTTTAAGTTTATTTAGTTTAGAGATAGTTTGTATTATTATTTTTAAGCTAATTTAATGTTTTATATTTATTTAATAGTGTTGTAATAAATCTTTCCCCATTTGTAAAATAAAACACATTTGGATCTTAAATCGGAATGTTAAAGTTGAAATTCTAGTGGCGCGTATGTGGTCGATAAATCGTACTATGCCTGGAAAAGGGTTAGCATACATACATAAAAGCTTGTAAAAACAATTTATTCCTAAATTGTATGTATTATTTTCAGATACTCACATTCTCGGATGAAGATGAAGAATGAACTGCTCAACAGGCATTATTTTAAGCATTTAAAATTGTGATTGAAAATGAATTATTCCTTTATCGATTTTATAATATTTATAGCAGCTTTGTCAAGCTTTAAAACGTACTTATATTTGTTATATTATAATGCAACGTCTGATC
Source organism: Cydia splendana (assembly GCF_910591565.1). Lineage (NCBI taxonomy): Eukaryota > Metazoa > Arthropoda > Insecta > Lepidoptera > Tortricidae > Cydia > Cydia splendana. The sequence goes on along the minus strand of NC_085976.1, from coordinate 4,989,018 downwards.
AGTTGCTGGATGCTGTATATTTCTATTAAAAAATATTTCAAATAAATGTTAAAAAATCTTAGAGGAGTTATTTAACTTTGGGTATTCCACCTGTCCAATTTCTTAGTCCAATGTGTATTTGCGTCTCACATTTTGCTTAATAAGAGGGTGAGACGCAATGACATTCGACCAAGAAATTCAGGTGGAATACTATCCTTAGCTATAGTTCGTTTTTTTTAGCATTAGAAATAAGGTAAACAATCTTGATGTGTCTTTTAATTGAAAAACACAAGTCAAGATCGCTTACCTTCTTTCAAGTTCTTTCTAACGCTAAAAAAACGAACTATAGAAGTTGCATGTTTGCATGAAATACGATGCTCTCCAAAAATGGTTCTCATTTTAATCTTAGACCTAAAGACGTAGCGAAGGAAGGCTGTGAACAAGATATGCGAGACCAGGAAACCGTTAGATGCTGGTAGGGCTATGGAACCGTGCGCGTTGAAATCTGCCACCATTATGGTGGTCTAAATCGAAAACCTAAAAATATACACTTGACTCTTCACGCCACAGCAGAGGCTGCAAATACTGTGCTAGCATAGAATGCATGACTACTTGTCTTAGGCCCACTCGCACCAACCCACTAATCCGGGGTTAAGCGGTTATACCGTTAACCTAATGTCAAATTGTACTGGTAACCATGGTAACTCCAGGTTTAACCGACTAACCCGGGGTTAACCGGTTAAACCTGGAGTTACCATGGTTACCAGTACAATTTGACACTGGGTTAACGGTTTATCCGCTTAACCCCGGGTTAGTGGGGTGGTGCAAGTGGCCCTTAGAGATCATACACGCTCCACAGCGCGTAAAATCAGAAGCTTTGACACTGCGCTAAAAAGGGATTCCTGTGCTGCACCCTAAAGTTCACGCCCGATCCCTACGCATTGAAAATTTAAAATAAATTCAAGGTATTAAGAGGATGTAAAAAAGTAATAACTATGACACCGAATTTATATTTTAATTTATTTTCTATATTTTATTGTACTCGCTACTAAGCATTCTTAAGGGTGCATCGACAGTCTAAGCGCAGCCGGGCGGACCGCCTCCGCCTTGCCGACCTCCTTGACAGGCTTGGGCGGGTGTATCTTGCCGCCGTGGCGGCCATCCTTGCGGTGCCAGAGCCCCGAGCGCGGCCGGTTGCCGAGCCAGCGGTTACGCTGCGAAGCTCCTTGGCTTAATTGTCATTTAGACGCTTGGACTAAGCCTTATAATATGTACACACATTACAGCCGTGTTAACATATTTTCAGCACTTTGTCTTTATCAATCTCTTATCAATATTGTATAGTGACCGTACATTCGTAACTGTTGAAATTCGAAATCAATAATTGACCGAAGCGTAGCGAAGGTCTACGTTTTGACTCGGGCATTTTGCTTTTGTATGTCCGGATGTTCTCCTCTACGGGTCGCAATTCTTAACCGATTCTCGTGAAATTTTGTAACCGAATTCTATGATTCGATAAAAAAAATTTGTCGAGCCGGTTTTTGGAATTTTTTTAAAATGGAAAAGTTGTGACAGCTCGCGCTTAAACAAATAGTCGTATCGGTATCATAAGTGTATTCTTTTTGAGACATGTTTACAGATTAAATGGCCTAAAATTCAGAAATTTTATTTCGCTGGTTTTGGAGGTATTAAGATATTTAGTTTTTACTTGAGAAACAGTAGCTTAATTTCGTCACCTTAAGTAAGAACCATCGTGGCGTATTTTGCAAACGTTCGCTTTTTTTGTTTGCACAGAAGGTCTGGGTGGTCTGATCCCCAGTAACTATATGCTGGGATATAACTTTTTGTATTTTTTTACACTTTTCGTATTTTTTAGGGTTCCGTACCTCAAAAGGAAAAAACGGAACCCTTATAGGATCACTCGTGCGTCTGTCTGTCTGTCTGTCTGTCTGTCTGTCTGTCTGTCCGTCTGTCACAGCCGATTTTCTCCGGAACTACTGGACCAATCAAGTTGAAATTTGGTACACATATGTAAGTTTGTGACCCAAATACGGACATGTAACGTAAACAAATGAATTTTAAACAGGGGGGGCCACTTTTGGGGGGTAAATGAAAAAATTTAAAAAAAAATTTTTTCAAACTATATCATGTTACATATCAAATGAAAGAGCTTATTGTAAGGATCTCAAATATTTTTTTTTTATAATTTTCGAATAAACAGTTTAGAAGTTATTCAAGAAAATAGGCAAAAAATGACCATTCCCCCCCCCTTATCTCCGAAACTACTAAGTCTTAAATTTTTAAAAAAATACATAAAATAGGTCTATACCTATAGATGACAGGAAAACCTATTAGAAATGTACAGTCAAGCGTGAGTCGGACTTAATTACAGTTTTTGATCCGACCCCTACGGATTTTTTAAAGAGATTTCACTCACGTTTCACATAAAAAATACATTGTTAACAGTGCCGGATTACTTAGAGTAGTAGTTTTCTTAGAGTAATTGGTGATAATTTTCTGATAAGATAATCATTTTAAATATTTAACGGTCTTACCTACTTACGAGTAATTGTAAGGTCAAATTAAAAATAATGTTTAAAAAAATATGTTAAATTGAGAGCTAGCTCAAAGTTTTTTGTACTCGTCGACTTTAATGGTTGAATTAATAAAGACTTTGTAACCAATAAGCAAAACAAGCACGTGCTTACGGCACCACGTTCAGGGAGGGCACCAAAATGCCAGGTTGAAAAAGGTGAACAAATTTTAAAATTCGTTTATCCACACGATTTTTTTAGCTGTCCAAAAGCTAATTTGCAAAAATAATGGCGCCTAATTCTTTGGGAAACAATCGGTAGCAGTAGAAGAGTCGTGATTACATGCATAGATTCGATTTCAACCCACTCTTTTGCGGTTCGGCGTTAGGTCTTATGCGAGGCCTTCTGCCTTACGGCAAAGTTGATCTTCTGCCTTAATTACACTTGGGCGTGGATCCAAATCCAAGCTTTCCTCTTTCGCAGCTGGGCCTACTGCCTTTCTCACACTTCGCCAATTCAATTCCAAGCTCTCTGCTTTCTTGCATATTTTATGCATGAAAACAACCTCGCTGAGACCCTTAAATATCGAGCCCTATGCGAAGCTAGGCTGATAGAAAACTGTCCCATCCCTTCTCTGTATGAAATCCTGGATTCGCGCCTGGTTGGGACTAAAACTAAAATTGCGTTTTTATATCGAAAACGTTTCGCGCTCGCTTCGCTCGCGTTTTCAATTACTTTATAAGGTATGATAAAGGTGACATTCGGGTGGCGACTGCAGCAACATTACTCTGTTGCAACGTTACTGCTGCAGTACTGTCAACTTCCGTGATAAAATGATGTGACTGATTTCCATACTAAAAGTAAAAATGTACAACTGTCTATCATATTGCGTTTTTATATCGAAAAATTTCCGCGCTCGCTTCGCTCGCGTTTCTATTACTTTCTACGCTATGATAAAGGTGACATTCGGGTGGCGACTGCAACAGCATTAGGTACTCTGTTGCAACATTACTGCTGCGGCACTGTCAATTTTCGTGATAAAATGATGTGACTGATTTCCATTCTCAGCTGTAATGCGGCAATGAACTTCTCTCAATTTACCAAAAAATCAATGTAATCTTGATGACCCTAGGGAGAGGGGGCACCTAGAAATGCTTAGGGCATCAAAATATCTTAATCCGGCACTGATTGTTAAAAATTGTGTAATATACGGAACCCTTGGAACGCGAGTCCGACTCGCACTTGGCCGGTTTTTTATTTTTATTTACTATATTTTCATCGTGCCCAATAAGATATGATCGCGAGGTCTACAGCTCACAGAGCCACTAGTTTACACTTTTAGGGTCGGTTGCACCAAACTCTTCGTATCGTTAAAGGGTTCGCTAAATTTATATGTATGGAAAATTTCATAGTAAAGTGCCGGGGCGCGCCGGCTGACGTTGATCAGTCTATCAAATGTGTTGGTGCAACTGGCCCTTACTGTCTAATTGAAGCCGTCTAGATTCGAATTTTTAAATATAATTTTCAAGGTTTTTAAGAAATAATTTTCACACATTGAAATTTAAGATTTATTTATTTTAATCTCGCTACTCTGTATTCATAGTCTAAGGGTGCATCGACAGTCTAAGCGCAGCCGGGCGGACCGCCTCCGCCTTGCCGACCTCCTTGACAGGCTTGGGCGGGTGTATCTTGCGGCCGTGGCGGCCATCCTTGCGGTGCCAGAGCCCCGAGCGCGGCCGGTTGCCGAGCCAGCGGTTACGCTGCGGCGACCCGATGGGCGTGCTACCGTGCTCTATGTTTGATAATCGACCTGAAAAAATAATATCTTCACTTTGAAAAAAAAAATCCTATCCCATACAGCTTTTATATGCAGATGCAGAAACGTCGGAAAAAAGTTAAAATAATGAAATTTAATCGCGTTAGACCCGTTAATGACATTAATCATGCTATTATATTACTTAACTATAAGTATATTTTTGACGTGCTATAGGTACATCCACAAGGATCTAAAATTAAGACTCGTCATCGGGTGGTCTCTGTGGCTTAGTTGGTAGAGTGGCAGGCTAGAGTCAGTGATTTTTTCCACTTTTCCTTAATTTCTAAGTATTATGGAAAATGTATAATGATCCCATAAGGGTACATTTACCTTTTCGCCGAACAATTTCTGCTAAGAGGGGTAGAAAAAGGTATAGGTTTATTTCCCTGTCCCTCTTAGCAGCAACATGGCATGGCATGTCCTTTGTAAAGGTAGATTAAATATGCCCTATAGACCACATATGCATACAGATTTGTGTGGAAATAACCCTTAATCCAAAATATACGACCTTTTATCGATCGAGTGCCAATATTCATTGGAACTTGAATCATAGGTAATAAAGTACTAAGTGTACAAACGGCAACATTCGTACATCGGTGGACCTTATTACAAAAGGCATAAGGTCCACTGATGTACAGTTAACCTTTTGGACGCCAATGACCGATATATACGCACCGCAGGTTCAACGCCAAAGTCTTATTAATCGGTCACAGACCACAGAGCAACATAGACCTACGTGCATATGCATAAAGTTCAATTTCAGTTTTGACACTACGGTGACGTGGCGTCCGCGTGACAGCTTTTCTGTTTGACACGGCGTCGAAACGGGAACAGTGTGGGCGTTGGTACTAACCAACAACAGCCATGCAGTGTTGATCAAAGCTGAACAGCCTTTTAGACGGCATCTGCACGATGATCCGGTCGTCCTGCTTCCTCAATATGGTGCCGAAGGTGCCCGCTGCGTGTATGTACAGACCGCCCATACCTGTATAAGTAGTAGAGTTATTGATTGAAGAAGAGACCACAAGAATTACAACACCATCTAATTCAGCTGTCAATGTATGGAGCGCGATTTTTTTTTAATTTACAATAATTCTTTTTTAACTTATAACTCTTTGGTAATTAGTTAAAACATGCATCTCGCAAACTATTCGCGTACATTATTAACACACAATTATCCAGTAAGAAAAAGCGACTTACCAGGCACTTTTTCAATGCAGTGTACAATAGTTCCGGTAGGGAGCGCTCCTAGGACGTAAGCGTCACCTTCATTGGCTCTAACTAGAACAAAATCCTTTATTAATAACTACCTACTAGACTTTAAAGGGTACATTGCTGAATGTGGGTACAGGCAGGCGTGGCTCACTCAGCGATTTCGTCGCGTCGCTACAAGTACATGCGGCCACACCAGTTTTGGTGTCTAGCAGTAGTAGTTGCCGCGCACCACTATGGATCGGACGCCTGCTCGTGCTTGCGCTTGTATCTCTCGTAATAGACGTGTTTTGGAAAGTGAACCTTTACCACTATTATTTATTCTGTGGTTCAGATGATATACAAAGAAATCCATAATTCCATACCTACACACTTTCAATCTAGGATAATAAAAAAGCTCTCAAGTTTCACAATATATAAGCCGACATTGGAGCATTCCACCGGCTGTCCCGTACAAACGCATTTTATTTCGTATATTAGAACTTTTTTTCGGCGCTTAAAGCCGACGATTATTTTTTTGGTCATATTTTTGACCATCTGTTATAGAAAAAGAAACTGCTATAATACCTACAAATCTTCAGAAAACTCGCGTTTGTATGGGACAACGGTAGACAATTTCATGGAATGCTCCCATTGCCATTGTGAATACTTTGATTTAATCTATTTCTAACAAAGATTGGTGATCGGTAGATATTTTTTTTACATCAATAGCCGGGTCCACGCAGAGCTAGCATACGTGCGAGGCAATTTTCTCGCGCACAAAACGACCAGTGTAGACGTGCCATTGACATAGATATCTAGGGACTGGCTTTACGGGCAATAATAATGAGGCATGACAGGGGCCAGTACAGCGGTGTGAAACTGCTACAACGCGATTGGTTTATGAGTTCGCATCACGCGCGCGATTGGTTGATGAGTTAGCATCACGCGCGCTATTGGTCGCAACTAGTTGCGTCAGACTGCACGATTGGATCAAACTAGTACCATTTTTAGTGCCCGTAAGGCCCGTCCTTAGATATTATACGTCAATGAGACGTGCCTCAGCCGACGCGGCGCGCGCGTGTCACGTCTTCACTGGCCGTTTTGTGCGCGAGGTAATTGGCTCGTGCGTATGCTCGCTCTGTGTGGACCAGGCTAATAGAAAAATAGTTATGTAAAACGCTTAGCCCACTAACCAGGTATCCTAGGCAAGTGTCTGGATGTTTTGATAATGTCACCGGCTTTCATGTTCTCCGTCGCAAGAATATACTTGAGTTTGTCTCCAACCGCCACTAAAGCAATGTTTGCTGTCCGACAACCATCTTCCATAATCTGAAAGTATGTTTTAGAGAAATAAACTAAATAGGGTAATTCGTCAGTAACTGGCCGGTTTTAGTAACTGGCCACCCTAAACTAAAAATGAATTCTATTCACTTATAAACAGAATTCATTTTAGTATAAGGTGGCTAGTTATTGAAGGTGAATAGAATACATTTGGTGGCCAATTACTGGCGAATTACCCTAGTTAAGTTTTAATTGTTATTTGATTTCAAAGTTATGTTTATGGACCTATTTGACTATGGTCACATGTCATTAAAGTTTTCTCACGTGGTACAGTCACCTGCAATAATATGTTAACACTATGAAGGCCGCAAAAATATCTGACACAATCTTATTTGTAGAGCCATAAAGAGTGTGTCACATATTTTTGGGCCTTTGAAGAGTAACATATTATTGCAGGTGTCATGACATATGACCATATGAGGTACATATTCAGAATGTTCTGAAAAACTGACAATGTTAGTTAAATTTGACACAGAAACAGTCTTGAGACCCAAAAAAGTGGAATGTATTGTCTTTGTATCATCAATAAAGAAAGAAATAGGGCACTAAAGTTTTAAGCATATAATATTTAATATGAGAGTGAAAATATTATCTTTGTGGTCAAATCCACAAGCAAAATTTGGTTTGTATAATATCAATGGTTATACAGGTGTCAGTGATAATACTAGTAATAATAGTAATCAAGGGTCAGATGCAGAAGACGGTGATCTTGGACACGGCACAAATAGTCTCCCGGTTCCTCTCTCTGCAGCCCTGACCACCGGTAGCTTGGGCCTTGCCCCGCTGCCGGTGGCACCCTAGGTTAGGTTTTTTATAATGTGTTTATATGTATTTTTTATTGTTTTGCAAGTGTTTTTATATTTTACTTTTATATTCATATTATAAATAACCTAACTTAAGACGAAAAATAAATAAAGAAAATAGTAATAATATGGTCAACTTATTTGTTAGGAAATTCTGTACCTGTATGACCTTCTCCTCGTGGGGAGGGCCCTCCTTGGGTCCATCCCTGATCCAGGCTATCCAGTGGTATTTGTGCTTAATGCCACCTCCTATGCCTTTAGCTACAACGCGACCTGTAAGTAAGCAATTGTTTTATTAACATTTATACAGTTAACAGAACACAGTTCAGTTAAAATGTCTTGTCATGTCTGGCTTAAAAATATCTCAAATATTTAATTACACATGTAGTAAGCCTATGCTGATGAGGTATATTTAACGAAATTGACCGTAATATGCGTAAAGTACCTGTCGCTGGATCTCTGCCTGCAAGATTGGTTACTTCTAAAGGCTTGACGGTGTATTCTTCAGGAAAATGCACTATACGCCTATAAGCTATGCCGAATCCTGGCTTTGGCTTGTCTAATCGCGGTTTACTTGCAAAGTTAACGACTCCCGTATAAATAGTTCGTCTCCCCAGAACCGTAGGAGTTATTGATAGCCCAGCGAAAAGCCTATTTAGGGCCATTGTGGCGAAGTATGGTTTGTATTTATTTCCCAACTGTATATCGTTACAGATTATATTTTATTAAGGCTAAGGTAATATTGTCTCTCTTACTATTTTTGCTATAAAATAATCAGGACATAACCTAAAAATATTTTGACATGACAGTGACGTTGACGTAAAAACCACACGCTGTTTCAGTTATAAGAAAAACCACTGTGATGTCAAAATAAACCGATTAACGCATTAACATGTTATGTTTTTTTTTATCTTTTTGAAAGGGAAGCTTTACGTTTGCATAAAATTCAATGCAAAATGAATATCATACAACTTAACGTTATAAACCATGACAATGTATTGTATGGATTGAATTTTATTATTATATCTCGTAGCTTAGTGAAACGGGCCGATGCAATACAAGCATGTGATGTCATATACATAGACACGCTCGCACACACATGCACAATGCTAATTTCTCCACCTACTTGTTTTTGCCTATTAGGTGCTGATAAATGTTTGAAAATTATATGATGAAATGAAAATTCTACACCCAAAGTACACCTATTTCATGATTCTAAGCATTTCATACAAATTTAATGCCAAGAAACTTAGCATTCATACAAAATAGCATCCATGCATTTGATCAGTGACGCCATTTTGCGCAATTCATGTGTAGTTGAATTTGTTATGACCATCTCTCTCTCTCGCGGGAAGAACGCATGTGTAAAAAAGAGTTAGCTATCAAATTCTCTAGGTTTCTCTCACTACCTAGGCATCTTCCTATATATTTTATTTTATTTGAATGATTTGTAAACATGGAGGCCAAGTGTTGTGCTCTCAAGTGAACCAACTGCGTTTATCTTTGCGTTACAGGAGTTTTAATATATGGTTAGTATGTAATTACCTCTTTTATATTTAGTGTATATTGTTTTCTTATGATTGAATCAGCTTTCTTCGATATTATTCCGGTTATGTATGTAAACGTATGCACTTATTTGGCGCCAATGTCCTAAAAGACCGTTACTCCTAATTATTATCGCAACGTAAAAAGAAAGCGATCATCAAGTGTATATTCGTTTTGTTTGAAGTAATAGCATTGAATCCACGGTTTAGGAATGGTATAATGTTACGTCGTGATGTGATAGGAAACTGGTCCTTCGAGTGTCGGATCTGTCATCTCGACTAATTTTATACCAACAAAAATCATGCTCGAACAATAGGATATTTCTTCCAAATGAACGTTTTGTCTTTATATTTTGGTGATACTCCTACATTAATTTGCAGAGACAATGTCGTTCTTGTATATCCAGTGATATAATGCGGGAATTTATGCAGTTGGACTTGGAAACATCTTGACCAGCCTTGAAGTGAGTACCTCGCATATCAATTATCTATGTGCTCGTAAATATTTAGAACAATACTGCCTAAATTGCTACGTCTAGAATTGGAAGATTTATGTATTGCTAACTAACCGTCACTTATTATTGACGACCGCTTTTGCCAAGCCAAGCGGCTAGTCATGTTTTTCGCTTGTTAGTTATGACACATGACTGTTTAAATCCTACACTACAGGGTACCTTGTAAAGTGGTAAACTGAGAAAGATGCTTGATTCCAAATTGCACCAATGATTTTTGTCTGAATTCACATATGTTTTCTGTCACATAGAAACAGTTTCTACATATATAATGGTAAACAAGACTGGTCTGACATTGATTAGTGGAAGATAGATTGAGAGTTTAACACTGTCCCACAGTTGTCAGCACAGTCAAATAAAAAAACTGCTCATCCCTTTACAGCTTTAATACTACCATAAGTAAACAGACTGTATGTTTCTCTCTGCCTATGTTCCACTGATTTTAACTCTTGTCAAACTATATTTAAAGTGGTAATATCTGGGAGACTGAGCTTTGCTCTGAAAACATATAAAAACTCAAAAATGCGCGTTTTCCCAGAGGTAAGACCTAGCTAGATCGATTATTCGCCCCCGAAAACCCCCATATAGCAAATTTTATCGAAATTGTTAGAGTCATTTTCTAGATCCCCGAAATAAATAAGTATATATATAAATAAATATACAGGAATTGCTCGTTTATATGTATAAGATAAAGTATGTTTGGGGAAATTTTAATGATTATTATACTTTTAGGTATAGAATGTGTCTGACACTCATTAGTGGAAGATATATTGAGATTGCAATTGATACCTACTAAAGTTGTTTGTTTTATTTACAGAAATGGGTACTGAAGTACCAAAGACCCATGATTCAAGTGGCGAGTCGGATTCAAATACGGATTCAGAGGTATGTTTACTCCGTTTTATTAAATGTGTGAAAATAATCACATACCATAAAATAAATTCTTGATTATTGCATTTATAGTACAATTTTTGACACACTGTTTCTATTTTGATGCTTCCAGATTGTTATATGTATGATAAATGATTCAATCTTTTATTATATTATACATTGATAAGGGTTTATAGATTGTTGATGAATACCTACTTATTCAGTCCTGCTAGTGAATAATTGCTTCTTGTCTTTTTTATTATAGAACAGCAGTTCCAGTGAATCATCAGGAAGTGAATTTGAATGCTCAGGTGCTAAGCAGACTTCGGCTTCTAAACCCCACTTCTCTGTTACATCTTGTGACACAGGCCTGAGGCTCAAAATAGCTGCTATTCCTGCTCGGAAGGTCTCACCTAGAAGAAGCGCCAAGCCTTCTGTCAAGACGAAACCTTCCGAGGCTATGGACACTCAAAAATCTAAAGTGAAGAAGAAATCACCAAAACTGTCCGACAGCAATTCAAGTTCGGAGTCTTGCAGCAAATGTTCATCTGATTCCTCGAGTGATGATGATTTGCCTCTAAAAGTTGTGTCAAAAACATTGCCTAAATGCGGACAGAAAGAAAGGACCACCAAGTCTGTCAAGAGTGATAGTGATGATGACATGAAACTGAGTGAGGCGATTAAGGACATCAAGGCTTCTAAGGAGAAGCCAAGTGTGGCAAAGACCAGTAATGCTGTGAAAAAGACTAAAAGTGATGAACCAGTGGAGGAGGCAGCAGTGAAGAAGGGAAGGGGCCGGCCGCGCACTAAGGTAAGTTTTGCATGACTTTATATTTAAGGCTTCGTCACACAGGCGCGTTTCCCGGGCGGGGGATGAGCGGGGCGCGCCGCTTTTACATATAAAAAGCTCACGCCCCGCCCGTAACACGCGCCTGTGACGGAACCTTTATACCCTTTGAACACCACACTTGTCGTGTGTGGCGCGTCATCGTGAACCTTATTGCTATGCACGAAGGTTGATATTGGGCTGAAGCTGCGCGCGTCACTTGACGTCTTTGGCGATCAAAAAAGTTAAGTTTAGAGCTATTTTCCTGGTGCTCTAGGAAAATTTGTGCCATTAGGAGCCAAGGTAGAGCTTTGTTGGCTTTCAGTAAGGCTCTACTGGCAGAAAGGTATGATAAGCAATCATTAGTCACCCTTGCTTATAAATATTAAAGAAGAAACAAAAACCGGTGAAGAGCATGTTGGGTAATCTAGACACGCGGTAGCGTGTCCAGCCAAGTTCAAAGAAAAAGGAACTGGCGACGCAGCAACCGTGTGTAATATTACACGAACCATTTCGAGCTACTTTTGACCCCTTTACAACTTGAAACCTAAACCTTAATGTATTGAAGCCCCTTAGCTTGTCCAAAATACAAAATCTCATAAACATAGCTCAAACAGTTATTGATAAATTAACGTTTAAAAACCGGCATTTTTGTGACTGACTGACATATAGATCATAAACCTAACCTACTTCCAGATGACCTAGAAACTTGAAATTTGGCATCAAGGTAGACTATTAGGTGTACATAGAGGGAAAAATCTAAAAACTGGAAACTATTGATATTTCGATGGAAAAAAAAAATACTTATAGACCAAAAACCTAATCCACTTCAAGATCACTTAGAAACTTGATATTTGGCATGAAGGTAGACTATTAGGTATTAGGTAGGTATCCGGATAAAACGGTTATCCGGATATCCGGATTGCAACCCCTAGTGCCAAGTTCTGTGCTGTGTAGAAAATCCTGAAATTATAAAGGATTAGTCTTGGCTAGTTTTTACGTATAGGCATATAGCTAGGTAATATATAGTATATTTATCTATGTTAATACGTTTTAAAAAAATTGGTTTGTTGTTAAAAACTTTTGTCGGCAAGTCAACAACACATATTCTTAATATTGAACTTGGCTCTCATTTCACATTTATGTTTTTGTTGGGATACATAATACTACGGAACCCTAAAAACAGATAAGTCTTGATTATCTGTCCAAAATTATACAGGTATTGAACATAGTGAAATTATTAGTAAGCATAACAATGTTGTTTGGCTGCAATCTCTAAATAGTGAAAATTAACTGTGCTCATACAATATGTGCTCTAGCCACAACTAAATTAACAAAATGCTTCAGACGATTGGTAGAAACAAAAAGTAATAGCCTCAATTTGTTTCACATTAAACTAGTACTGAAAAATTCGTTTTCTTGAAAATTTTCTGAAACATTGTAACATGCATGTTTTGTATGTAGTATTTATTTCGACTTAGATGGCAACCAGGTCCATAATTAATACAAATTCAATTTTTTTTTTAAAACTACCCCTCTAACATTAATAGTGTGGTGCGACAGATTAAGGGTCGGTTGCACCAAACTGTTCGTATCGTTAAAGAGTTCGCTAAATTTTTATGTATGGAAAGTTTCATAGTAAAGCGCTGGGGCGCGCCGGCTGACGTTGATCAGTCTGTCGAATGTGGTTGGTGCCTATTTCGTGGATTGAATCTGCAAGTCAAATCAGCTCATTTGTAAGAATGACCTACGTTTGATGTCACCTGTCGGAGGACTCGGCGGAGTCAGCTTGCCTTTACTGTTTATTTTTAATAAAAATAGTTTAGGTATTTTGGGAATGTATTGTCTTGAGAAAAAAAATGGTAATCTGGGATTCAGGGATTTTGACTCTATTCCGTTTTGAGATCTAGGAGTTTTGGTGACGAAATTCGGCACAGTGAAAGCAAAGCAAAATATTGTCGTATAAAGTGGCAGCATGGTTCCATTTTTATCGCCTGTCACTATGCCCGCCATTTTCGCACATACATAGGTACTTGTTAGAACGTGATCACGTTCTGCATGGTGATAGACGGTAAAAATGCGACCGTGCTACCGCCGCGTTTGTACTTAGATTGTCAACAGGTGGCGTTACAACGCTTAGATCAAGGTGTTAGGGCCATACCAATTTTTATAGGACCGAGAACCCCTTAAAGTGCCGCCTTGTTGTACAAGTGCTTATTTCGGTGTTACTAAGGGTAGGTAAGTCTAACTTTACCCTTAAGGGGCCCACTGATTAACAGTCCGCCGGACGGTATCGGCCTGTCAGTTAGAACAATATTTTGACAGCTCCGAACAACTGACAGGCCGATACCGTCAGGCGGACTGTTAATCAGTGGGCCCCTTTAGTAAAGTTGAAATCCTAACATATCTATGTAACATGATTGTTAAACGTTAACTTTTGACAACCTTAGTAACCAAATGTGCGGGGTTTTATAGGGTCATCATACTCATAATTTTTCTCTTAAATTGACGCCTATACTATAATTTGTACCAGTTAGTTACACACGCCTTTGTCCACTCTATACGGTATCAACGCAACTGGAAAAAGTTTAAAGTTTTTTGTTAGCAATTTTTTATTACTTCATTCAAAGTCTTTTTTTTTGTATACATTGTTTCGTAACATTTCTTGGGGGTTATTTAAACTTTTCTAAGTTTTCCTCCGCGGCGTGTTGTAAGATTGACGCTCTACAAAGGTAAAGCTTTGATGCTGTGTAAATCACATCGTCTTTATTGTTTTTGAGTTCATAGGTATTCCCTTGACAAGTTGACATTCACGGATAAGAAATCAAAAAGTAAGGGTGGTATTCCACCTGTCCAATTTCTTCGTCCAATGTCAGTGCATCTGGAGTCCGCACTCCACATTATCGTATAACTAACTTTTAAATTATTTTTTTAAGTGCAGTTAGTGATCTAACGATGACAACAGAAAATGGCCCTAATAAATTACTCCTAAATGCAGTCTTTTCGAGATTGGGCTTTATAAAGGCACGTTCACATTAGAATGAGGGTTTCCGCGATCGAAATTGTCACTAGATGGCAGCACCGTGACGAGACGTCTTTTTGACAGCTGCTGTCAAAATCCACCAATAAAAAAAACATGGCTAAACATGATTGGTGGATTATGACTCTCGCCACGGTGCGTGCTGCCATCTAGTGAAAAACTCGATCGCGGAAACCCTCATATAGGTTACGTTTCACGATTACCCATCAGTTAGCGACCCGGCCGTTGACTGTTCGCTGTTATCGTTCCCTTACTATTGAAATAAAACTCAGCAGTCTCCAAAATTTAATTTTTCACGACACTTGTAACAGCTATGCTTTCTATGAACTCTTAACAAAATATCGACTTTAATATTCCATAGATCCCCAGCTCCAGCCATTATTGAAACACATTTAAATAGCAACAACCCCTTTTCACATTAACTACACCGGTCCGGTGGGTACTAAATAAGTAAATACTTTAAATGGCACCCCAATATTTTGTACATCTAATCCAGTTTCTTGTATTCACAAAAGCTCTTTTATGCGTGTTTACCGCGCCGTCTCCATGTTATGAGGTCTCTTTGTGTCAGCAATAATTTATTAATTGTATCAAAACTGACGCAGATGCACTCCTTTGTCAGTTCAACAGCCGTATTTGCTTATTCATGAGCTCGCTTTTATGATCTTCGTCTTAAACAGTGGTATGTGAAAAAAATCGGTTTATATCAAGGATTAAACGCTGAGACGATAAAAAGATTGAGATTAATCTGTTTTGCGATGATATTTTAATTTGATAAACATTAATTGAGATATATCATAGTCATCAAATCTCCCTTAATTGTTGTGGCTCGATTGCGTAAGAGCGATAAGGGTTAGTCACAGAAAGTGACAGATCAAGTGTACAGTTAAAAAATTGAAATTGAATCTGTACCTATCCTGTATAGTCACCTGTAATGTAATAAATATACTATAACATGTGGATAGGACATGGGGCCCAAATAATCTGGTACGCTCTTAGCTCAACAAATAGAGTCATGTCATGTGAGATACTTAATTTATTAATTGTTTGTACCTACTAACATAAGTTGTGAGATTAAAATGTGTCACTAACGAGATTGATCCTTTACTTTGTTGGTCTTAAATAAATTTAGTTTAATTTAATTTAATTTTAGGTTGGGGTGTTCTGTTAAATATCATGCATGAGGCTGTAATCTTTGCACACTTAAAAAATGTCACGTGAGGTCGAATACATATTTACGATTCAAAAAATTATTAGCTACTTAAGTATTTTGAAGCCAGGACATAGCCGACGTTAATAGAACTCCAACGAAAGTGTAATTTTTGTTGTATTGTTTCCTTATTGTAACAGTTAGTCGGCATTTAGGATGATTGATTGTCTGTTTGGCCTGCTAGTTTGGTCTAGTTTAGTGCTTACCTCTATTGAAAGAAGTGGTTTCTATTTGAACCTAATTTGTGTTAATTTGTGGCTAAAAGAGTATTATTTTTCTCTATACGTCTAAATAGACGTCGATCGCTGTTCGATTATTATCGACGTAAAAGTTGTTTACGGCGATGCCAGTTGATTGTGATAGTCTTGCTGGCTTTACTGGCTGGTAATCGCTGGCATGGAGATGATTACATGTAGCCAATGAATACTGTGGTAGCTCTGGCATTGCACTGAGATAGGCGCCACACACTGGCATCACTGAAAATTATTCCACGAAATTGTTTATGGATTAAAAGACCTGGCTAACTGAACTAATTTCTGTAAAGTTCTATGAAACTACGAATTGTTCATGTCTATAAGACTGAAGTTCAGTGAACATGTGGCCTCGTTTTCTATATTTAACTTTTGTCTAAGCATTAACTAAGTATGAGGTCACTACTGACGCTGTCTAGGTTTCGCGAAGTGTACCTACATTTTATAGTTGGTACATAACAGACAGGCTATGTATTCTTGTAACTTACTGAATTTGGGTGGACCGAAATTGGAGACATGCCAGTGTAACTGAGACCCTAAGATTTGTGTGATTAAAAAAAAAAAAGAAAAAAAAAAGATTTGTGTAAACTACATAAACGGAAATTGCAATTAAGTATGGTGTAAACTACACTTACCTATTCGATTTTGCAAAGCCGTCGATAATCGTCTCGCCTTTGATGATGGAATGCTCCCGTCGTCGTCATCTGTCTATAAGTATATATACAGGGTGGAAAAATCGAGTGCCACATGGATGGCAACTACCTTAAATATTGTAAATAGCTCATTTTGTGTAAAGGAGACTTTTCTTTGTTTTTAAAAACAATAAATTCTGCATTTAAGGATTTATGAAAAATCGCTTGCCTCAGTCGGGACTGGAACCAATCAAATGTGCAAAAAAATGACGTGCCGTATTTTATGATGCAGATTGAAAGGTTAACTAATAAGGTTCATTTTTTGTCTAAATAACAAATACAATCAGAATAACGGAAGGCCATGAAAACTAACAATTACCTTTTAAATTTGATTTTTTGTCACATTTGACCGGTTCGAGTCCCGACTGAGGCAAGCGATTTTTCATAAATCCTTAAATGCAGAATTTATTGTTTTTAAAAACAAAGGAAAGTCTCCTTTACACAAAATGTGCTATTTACAATATTTAAGGTAGTTGCCATCCATGTGGCACTCGATTTTTCCACCCTGTATACAAAATCGAGTCGAATGAAACGATTAGCCTGTGACATAATCTTAGGCGAGTTTTTAGTTCTCGCATGACGTTTATCAGTTTTGTACGTTTACGAAGATGACATCCGTTTCTTCGCCCAAATTCCTGCGGGAAACTTATATTGTTGTGCGCACTATATAACTGCTAATTTCCTAATACTGGTCAGTTAAGAGTGTTAAATTTAATTACCTAGTGCCACTGCCATGTAAACGGGGTTTTATACTGGTTCGTCTGAGCGTTTAACTCGCCTACTGTTCGATTAGCTATTCATACAATTGGTAGGTATATCAATGCCTTCCAAAAATAGCAAAACTGTTTTGTTTATCGTACTCATGTTTGTAATTGATTTCTAAGAACGTAGCCCTATTAAACTGATGTTGTGCAATTTCAGTTGCAATGCTTTCCGTATTCAAAGAAAATGGAACGGATTTCTAGTTCAGAGCTCGACGTACCATTTTTTTCTGACCGTACATTACATAAAGAAAAACAAAATGTTCATTGAAGAATTGCTAGTGTTGCTAAGTTTTCAGGCCTTTTCTTTGCTATTACTAATAGAAAGAGAAGGCTATATATGTGTCTCAAGGAAGTATATTTCTCAATGGGGTTGGCAACTGTCAAAGGTTTGCCTAGATGGCGCCATCATAGCTTGCCCCTTTTTCTATGAGATTTGGCTTAAAGAGCTGGCATCCAGGGTATTAAAAAAACAAAAATTTGACACAATTCTAGGGATTGACGGGGCAAGCTATGATGGCGCCATCTGCTAAAAACTTCCACCGGCCAACCCCATTCCAAAATGTATGTTTATACTTGTAATATAGGCTTAGCGCAAGAGCACAAACAACATGAAAGATTTAAAGTGTGAAACGACGATAGATTTGTCTGTTATGGAATTAATAGGCCTAATATTTGTGCCCTATTCAAGCAAAAGGTTACTTATTGTAGATTATCAATTAGGCGAGACATGTGGCCAGCAGGCATGTTGAGGGATTGTAAGTAGGCCACATTTGGATGGAAAGAAGGCCACGTTTCGTGATCGTGACGTGACGTTTCACGTGATGGGCGACAATCCTGGGGCAGTTTTGGATGAGACTAGCTCAGAACCGGGATAAGTGGCATACACAATTAGGAGCAATTAGAAATCGCTCTTATCGACAATCGTCAAGGTGCGTTTTGCCTGAGAAAGTCACATTTATGTACCTATGTAACCAGTTTTCTTTAACCAGTGCGCTTTATAAGGCGTTTGATTTGATCGCGAGGTGCAGAAAATAGAGCCCAGTTCGCACCATTATAAAATGGTTGCGGTGTCGAGGTCGTTCACTTTGCGGTTTGCGGACACCAATTGCATAATGTTGTTACTTGTTAGTCAGCGTTAACCGAACAAAGCTCCTATCAAACAAATGTTTAAGGCTTTTAAATGTGGAATTCGATCAAAGAATATAATACTCACTAGGAGAAGAACGATAACTTCATACAAAAAAATGTCCCTTTCAAAAGTTCGTTTATACTACTAGCGCTCTGGTAGGATACCATTGTAATTAGAATTGACAACTCGTTTAGCCTAGCGGGTATTGGCAGTAATCCAGTTCAGGAAGCTAATGGTCCTGGGTTCGAATCCCGTAGAGGGAATTTCTTATTGTATTTTTTTCTTTTTGTTGGGGTCAGGTTTTTAAGAGCCCATCAACATGCACACTAGCGCCACTACTGAATACATTAAACTAGTTTTTATGTTACTGGATTCGTCAATCTACCCGTCCAAAGTTAAAACGGCCGTTTTTGTTTTGAGCTCATAGATCGACAAATCCAGCAACTTAAATACTAGTTTGATGTATTCAAAAGGTACTTAAATACACAATACAGTCCGTAGCGGCCCCTTTTTCAAACACCTGTCGTTAAATTTATATAATCACGATTATTTAGCAGTGGCGCTAGTGTGCACGTTGTTGGGCTCTTAAATTAGCATATCACAAATAAATAAAAAAATACGTTAAAAGATAATGATTTTAACCATTTAATTTTATTATAACCAACTATATTTAGAAATTCGTCAAATATGAAAGGTAACAAAAAGTTACGTATTAAGATATAAATATTTTCATTCCTATTAGCATTACTGTATATATGTTAGGAGTAATACATATGAATACATACATTGATATGGCAAATGGTTACAAGTTGTTATTACATCTATCCGGTTATCGGACATTTTCTGCTTCACAGCTCCGCGCAGCGTTCTTGATCACCGGGAAACTAGTCTGGATATGCGGCAGATACGTGCCCTTTGAGCTTTTTCCAAGAAATCATATGACGGCCCAGGATTATATTATTATCTCACGCTCAAGCCATCAATTTGATTGATTCAATTTCTAAAACAAAATAGTCACAAATTAAACAATATAATCAAACTTCCTAATTACTAACGTCGTTAATTCCTAGGGTCAAAATTTACCAGCTCAAACAATGTGAAGTTTTACATCTATGATGAATTTTGATTATAATTTCGGACGCGATATAACGTCCGCGGGTTTACGGGGATAGTAAGATTAAATTATTATATTTGAATTTGGTCATTAGTACGCTCATTTTTATTTAAAGATTAACATATTTCTTACCTTGAAAATATCGCTGTTTCTGGTTTACTACAACGGTTTCCACACACACATTAGGGCTTTTCATAATCCGGATAAGAATCGTTGATAAAGTCGCCATTGCCGGATACAGCAAGGAAGGAAGAGAGACAACGGTTTAATTTTAACTAAGCCTGTGCGAAGACGCATTTAGATATGTTGCTCGTACATATGAATAGTTTTTATTTTAAAAATTAATAGGAACCTAAATAAATATATTTCAAGTGAATAAATCGTTTTATATGAAAACTGATATGATATTTTTGCGTTAAATTACTTTACTGACAGCATTGACATTACAGACTTTTGTAATGACCTATGTTCTTACCGGCCAGACCCAAATCAAGGTCTATCAAAGAGGCCTATTGACAAAGTTTTTTTTTTTAATTTTATTAAGGAGGGTAGAGGCACGTCTACCCTTCGTAGATTTTATGAACATAGACAAAGACAAACTGAAATATAATAGATAACAATTTACATAGGCTGCTATTTAACTGATCACCAGATTTAGTAGAATTTAATACCAAAAAAATCTATTTTACCACCCTAAAATAATAAACGATCACCAAAATTATAACACCATTTTAATGTGAAATGATTACCAATTTTATTACATTTTACTATCCTATTAAAGTAAATAACACCAAACTAATCATTATTAACCCAAAAATAGTAAATGATTATCAAATTTCAAATCCCATTTTAATGTGAAATGATAACCAGATTTTTACATCTTGCTATCCTATTAAAGAAAATGACACCAAAATAATCATTGTAAACCCAAAAATAGTAAATGACCACCAAAATTAGAACTCCATTTTAATGTAAAATTATAACCAAATTTTTAAATCTTGATATCATATTAAAGCAAATGACTCCAAAATAATCATTGTTAACCCAAAAATAGTAAATGACCACCACAATTGTAACCAAATTTTAATTAAAAATGTGCAAATATTTAATATAATTATCGTTATCCTATTAAATTAATTAATCCACTTGGTCACCTTTTTCTAGTAGCATTTTAATAGGATAACTATTAAAGAAAATGACACCAAAATAATCATATCATTGTAAACCCAAAAATAGTAAATGACCACCAAAATTAGAATTCCATTTTAATGTAAAATTATAACTAAATTTTTAAATCTTGCAATCCTATTAAAGCAAATGACTCCAAAATAATCATTGTAAACCCAAAAATAGTAAATGACCACCAAAATTGTAACCACATTTTAATTAAAAATGTGCAAATATTTAATATATCGTATTAAATTGGTTAATCCACTTCGTCACCTTTTTCTAGTAGCATTTTATTTCTGTAACAGTCGCAGTTCGAACCTAACCTAGCCCACTTTTCTAGTAGCATTTCGTTTCTGTAAGGGTCGCAGTTCAAACCTAACCTAACCCACTTTTTTAGTAGCATTTCTTTTCTGCAAGGGTCGCAGTTCAAACCTAACCTAACCCACTTTTCTAGTAGCATTTCTTTTCTGCAAAAGTCGCAGTTCAAACCTAACCTAACCCACTTTTCTAGTAGCAGTTTGGTTCTGTAAGGGTCGCAGTTCAAACCTAACCCACTTTTCTAGTAGCATTTCCTTTCTGTAAGCCTAACCTAACCCACTTTACTAGAAGCATTTCTTCTTTGTAAGGGTCGCAGCTCAAACCTAACCTAACCCACTTTTCTGATAGCAGTTTGGTTCTGTAAGGGTCGCAGTTCAAACCTAACCTAACCAACTTTTTTAGCAGCATTTCGTTTCTGTAAGGGTCGCAGTTCAAACCTAACCGACTTTTCTAGTAGCATTTCGTTTCTGTATGGGTCGCAGTTCAAACCTAACCTAACCCACATTTTAGTAGCATTTCGTTTCTGTGTGGGTCGCAGTTGAATCCTAACCTAACCCACTTTTCTAGTAGCATTTCTTTTCTGTAAGGGTCGCAGCTCAAACCTAACCTAACCCACTTTTCTGATAGCAGTTTGGTTCTGTAAGGCAGTTTGCAGTTTGGTGCAGTTCAAACCTAACCTAACCTAACCGACTTTTCTAGTAGCATTTCGTTTCTGTATGGGTCGCAGCTCAAACCTAACCTAACCCACTTTTTAGTAGCATTTCGTTTCTGAATGGGTCGCAGTGGAAACCTAACCTAACCCACTTTTCTAGTAGCATTTCGGTTCTGTGAGGATCGCAGTTCTAACCTAACCTAACCCACTTTTATAGTAGCATTTCGTTTCTGTAATGGTCGCAGTTCAAACCTAACCTAACCTGCTTTTCTAGTACCATTTCGTTTCTGTAAGGGTCGCAGTGCTAACCTGACCTAACTCACTTAACTGATAGCAGTTTAACCTACTTTTCTAGTAGCATAACGAAATGCTACACTACTAGAAAAGTAGGTTAGGTTAGGTAGGTATGCGGTGCGGGGTACGGGGGGTTGAGCGGGAGGGGCTAGTAATTTTGGCATCAATTTACTTTATTTGGTAATATGTTTACATTTTTTGGTAATCATAGTGGTTTATTTAGGTGAAAATATCGCATTAATTTGGTCTTCAAGATTTGGTGATCATTAATGATTTTTGGTGATCATTCAATATATTTGGTATTTGAATACAATTTGAAGTGTAGTCGCAATTAAAACGGTGGTACTTTTGTATTTTTAGGCCTTATTTTTTTGGTGTTCAGTAATTTTTTTTGGTAAGCATGATTTTTTTATTTAGGGTACCAAAGTATTTTTTGGTGGTCATTATATTTGTAGCCATTTACATATATCATAAAATAAATAATAATTTACATATGACTACTTCATAAAATACAAATCAAAATATATTTGATAAAATAATTTCATTTATTCCTAGAAATCGTATCTATAGACAAAGCCAGTTCTAGCAATGTTGCTGTAGTAAAATATTGTTATGTTAATTACTGGCAATTTCGTCTGGGAACGGACAACACATATACAATTTTGAAGGGTCACATCGTTTCAAGGAAGTCAATAGGCCTTGAATTCGATACCCACCGGCCAAATTTTCGGCCATTTCAGTTTTTACTATGGTTAACCAAGAAAAGAAAGCCAAACTAGATCGAGGTTCCATACTAATTTATATGACGTGCGCAACTGGCATTTATCTAAGAACTCTTCATTTAGATATCTGATTTCGTATTTTTTTTATAAGACACATAAAATCACTTAAAGTGTTCCCCATAATCGAAATCCGGGCGTGGAATCCATCTTCCAAATAAAATAGGTTTTCGGGTTTCCTTACGATTACTATTTGGACCGAATTTATGGAAGTCGGTCTTAATAAAATGTTGATTTAGTAGTTACTTGTATTAACTACTACAGATTAATGGGGAAAAAACCAACACGTTGAAATAAAAATGTATCACTTCTAAATTAATTGGTCGTTTTGAACGCTACTCTTTTTTATTAGAACTCGTTGAGCAGGTTTCATGTTTCTATTCTCATACCGGCCTCGGGGGCCCAAAAAGGATCACCAGTCGTTGAAAAAGTCCGTTAAATCGATTTTTACAAGGTTTTAGTTCTACCTGTCCCTATGTTTATTTAATTTATTTGTCTGTAATCAAACCTTGCAAGTTTAAATTTGACCCACTTCCTTATTTCTCATTAAGCTGGTGTTTTTCATGCGTACATAAATATACAATGTAAATAGGCAATCTATGTGAAGTCGAAGTCCAACAGTCTGATTTGCTGATGACGGAGACATGAATTAGCCATAATAATTTTGTAGTCTAAACTGTAAAGTCCTATAGAATCTTCTTGTTGGATGTGTCTAAAGAGTTAAAGACAAGTATTTAGAGTCGGCAATAGGTGTATCAAAAATCAAAGTTTGTGACAAAATGTATAATCGGAGGTGAGGAACGCGCGTTCCCTATTAAACTAGTAGTTAATAGGTGCGTGCATTATCGGTGGCAATTAAACGTGTGTTGTGACAGTGCATTGCGTGGCTGCTAAAGGGGTAGCTAGCCCTATTCTCACCCGACGTACTTACGTTCGGTTGAACGCACCAATATAAGTGTGAGCTTGAGTGAAACTACTACGCGTAATCTTAGGGTGCATTTTATACTTGATGTCCTGACGTGATCGCTTGCTTGTGGTCGGATCGTATTGCTAATAAAGTCGAGCATAATACCCATAGTCCCAACAGCTTAGAGCGCAGGTGAACCAATGTAGCGATCCTGTGGTATGTATAGCAGTAGTCCTTTGCCGGATGCGCTCTGATACTGGTTCCTTGGATCGTTTGACTGGCCTGCTCTCTGAATAACATCGCAGCCCTTCGAGGTGCGAGCGAAGGGGTAGGTGTGCATTTAATTAAGGCGGTGGGTGCGCTTGGCTCGCGTGTCGGCCGCTGCATTTCCGGTGCGCCCCCGGCCGCTTTCCTCCCCCGGCGTGGAAAGCGCGGTCGTCACCCGGTATTAAAATTTTTCACGTAAACTGGTTTGATAGCGCGCTGTGGTGGGGATCGCGAATACGCCGCGCCGGTCATTAGCTAGCTCGCGTTCAGCGCGCGCGCGTCTTGGGCGCACGGATCGCGTCGACGCGCGATATTCCCGCCAATCTCTTTATTGACTGTGCCCGTGATAAACTGTGGATCGAAGTGATCTTAGTGCTGTGATTAGACTGCCATAACATTGGATGTTTCGTATGAAATTGTGTTTAATGAGGTTTAGGTAAAATTGGTATACCACAATGACTTATAGTTTGGATTTGACATTTGGTTTTAATTTTGAATTTTTTTGATTACAATTTTAAACCAACTGTTTCTTCAAGCCAAATAACTTTATTCCAAACACAACCCAAAATGATATTAATGTAGAAAATCAAAATGTTGTAAAATCGCACAATCCCAAATTAGAAATAATGATGTATACTTACATACTTTATGCGTAACTCTTTATGTTAATGAATATGTAGAGCGCGCGTTATCAGTTCATTAATTCGTGATCACGTCTGTATCGCGCCTCGCGACACTAATTTCATGTAAAACAAACAGCAAACAAGCGGTGATAAGCGGGAGCGTTGCCGAATATCCCTTATCAGACGTTTAGCCAAGGTCGCGCTATCGGCCCGCGGAGCCGATGGATTCGTCCCGAGATCGCTCTACTGCCAATTACTCATTATTATGACTGCATTTTGCATCGTACGTATTGCTATTGTTAGATAAGCGTTTAGCACTTCAACTCAGTTTTAAGTGTGTTAATTACATTTTAAAATATTATTGTGCGAGTCGTATAAGAAACGCGCCACATTGAAATGCAATAATAAGATTATATTTTTAATTTATCGTACCGTAGACTACCAGTCAATAGTTTATCACTTTCTTGTCATTTTTATGACTTTAAACACTACTTGATTGAAATATTTTCATATAATACATATCAATGTGTATAATATGAAGTGCAGTAAACCTTGTACTTGTAGACTTCTCAGTCCAAGACAAATTTTAATTGTTTTGCTTAGTCTCTTCATGATCTTTTAAACAGTCATATTTATGACATGTTCCTTAAATTAAATAGTATCGCATAGTAAAGCATAATCCTCACAACCGAAAGTTAGGATAACTCTGATAGTCATCTTGCAGTGTGTGATGTAGATCGCGACCCAGTTGCGCGTGATTGAGGATAAAACAATATAAATAGCCCGTCAATGCTAGTGTCGGCCCGTCAGGCGCGCTAGTTAGAACGTATACAGAAACCTAACGCCAAGAAAGTTTTACAATTGTGATATTTTACGAGAGCTAGACAAACGGTATGCTTACCTTTATAGGACGTATTCAAATCCAAACAGAAACGTTAAGAGTGAAGTGTTGTGAAGTATACAATTACCTGCAAGTTGGTATACTATAACTGAAAGTAAACTGGTAGACAACGGAATGCTTCCGTTGATAGTGCGCCCTCAATTGTAAAGACAGTGTATACTTCCTTTAGTTCTTAGTGCTTGCAAACATAGTGTGAGAGTGTTGACTAGTGGTGTGTGATGCTGGCATGATGCGGCACGCAGCGAACGCGGCGGCCTGGACCGCGCCCGGCGAGGTCTGGGAGTACGTCAGCCAGCTGGTCAGCTCGTACCACGACCAACACGATTGTCAGGTACGTTGTCTGTACATGGAGTGTGTGTGATGCGGCACGCAGCGAACAGGGCAGCCTGGACCGCGCCCGGCGAGGTCTGGGAGTACGTCAGCCAGCTGGTCAGCTCGTACCACGACCAACACGATTGTCAGGTACGTTATCTGTACATGGAGTGTGTGTGATGCAGCACGCAGCGAACAGAGCAGCCTGGACCGCGCCCGGCGAGGTCTGGGAGTACGTCAGCCAGCTGGTCAGCTCGTACCACGACCAACACGACTGTCAGGTACGTTGTCTGTACATGGAGTGTGTGTGATGCGGCACGCAGCGAACAGGGCAGCCTGGACCGCGCCCGGCGAGGCCTGGGAGTACGTCAGCCAGCTGGTCAGCTCGTACCACGATTGTCAGGTACATTGTCTGTACACGGTGTGTGAGTGTGTGTGTGCTGCAAGTGTGGTTTTACTATAAGCTTTTGTATCTAGGCATGAAAGCGATTTTTTGCGTCACACTCCAAATAAATTTAACGAAGAAAAATACTACGGCCTCAGTTGTCCTCTCAACTTTCTTCAAACATTCTTTTAGATTGAATTGTTAAAAATGCCATCCAGAGTTGTTGTGATCTAGCGATCCTCCACGAAGTCATTATTTTGATTGGTGTAGGGTCTTCCCACGCGACGTCCTTCCGGACGACCAGGCATAAGTGCTGAGCATTTCTTTTCTTTGACATTTTCGCTGCGAAAATATGATCTCACTTGACGGTCTAGTAGTCCGTAATGTATAAAAATAAATAGCCTATTAAGATTAATATGCGACGTTATCTAAGGTCAAGTTAATAATAGTTCTTACCTACTCTTCGCTTGACCGCTTAGCCTGCTGCCAGTTCATCTGATATTTATAACACATCTAAAAAAAATATGTTTATTACGTTGTAAATTGTCCGATCTCATTGCATTTCATCTTTTCATGAATTCGTGTTTCGTCTCGCGAATTTACAACGTGTTTAATAATTTAGGGCTCATGTTTTAATCATGCGCTGGCTTCCACTTGTTTGTGCATTACCATGAATACCATGTTTAACTTGTCCGATTAGTAGCCTTGAAATACCGCGCAAAATGTTATCTTACACAAATTGTCACCTTAGCGTATACGTGGTATACAACATAATTTATATACGGCCTTGTACAGTCACATGCAATAATATGTTACGTTTCGAAGGCCGCAAAAATATGTGACGTGCTCTTATGGCTCTACAAATAAGATTGTGTCAGATATATTTGCGGCTTTCGTTTAATTTTGCAGGCTATTATTGCAGGTGACTGTACAGAGTATTCGACATTTTTTTACCAAATTTTCAAACTTAAGCAGTATGACAATTGTAAACAAAGCATAAAGCATTCGTCGCCCAAATCTAATGTTTAGTTAATTTCATTTTTATGTGTATTGTTTTTCTTTGTCTTTTCTTTTACTTTGTAGTTTCACAGTGCCTTGGTTTTATACTGTAATGCTGTGTTACTTATTTGATAAATAAATAAATAAATATTCTTGGCAGACTATTTCGTTGACGTTCAAGGCAAAGTACCTATAAGTAATTAAATGTCAATATTGTTCGTTTCGTTCATATCCAGGTCAACTTGTTAAAGTTAGGCCATGTTTATACTGGATCAAATGCGGCACTTACCCAATTTTAAACAAATCGAGATGGTAAAGATCCGGCAATGCTAAAACATGCTGCGTAATTGCGCATCGCAATGAGTCTCACAGTCTTATAAGTTTCGAATTTTGTAACCTATATTTTGTTGCGTGTTTTCAGCGTATTTCATGCCTTGGAAATTTCAATGATTGAAAGAGGAGCTACCCCGTAAGAAAAACAACACAAGAACTCCCTATATTTTGGGTTGCCCTCTAATTCCTAACACGTGTACGACAGAAATATGAAAAAACAACATTAACAAGATAAATATGATATATTGATATCCGTCTAGTATCGGGAGCGTCAACAAGGGGAACATACTCGATAGACTGGCCATATTCCCATTTGCATGAAGCACGATCTCTGGCGAACTAGCGTAACAAGCCCTCCTATTGTAAATATCAACGCGTAGAGACCAAGACCAAGACCAAGACAAGTCTGCAGCGATTTTGATAGCCCAGCTTTTGCAAGTGTTATTTTAAACGTCAAACTACTATGAAATTATGACGTTTAAAATAACATTTGCACTGCGTATGCTACCTAAATCGTTGCAGACTTGGTCTTAATCTAGAACAATACCTATAAGTAGTATTTTTTCTCTCTCCTTTTACCATTTTTTCTCTATGACCTATGATGTACATTAAATTCAACTCCCGATCGTTAATTTGACTATAAAAGCGTTACGACTAATCTTGTACCTACTCTGTAAAGTCGGTAAACGTTCACATTGACACCACTGTTCCCAGCTTACATTACCGGGCTATCTGCCCGTATCGGTAAACAACGTGTGACTCACCACACTCTTGTAATTCACATGTTGCATATTCATGCGAAAGACCTAATACTGAAAGTATACCCTATTTGTGGCTAGAGGTCATTTTAGGACGAGGTTATAAATTCAGCCTATATAATACGTCCCGGTCCCACTGCTGGGCATATAGGCCTCCTCTCATGCGGGATAGGGCTTGGGCTATAGTCCTCACGCTAGCCCAATGCGGATTGGGGACTTCACATACATCTTTGAATTTCTTCGCAGATGTTTGCAGGTTTCCTCACGATGTTTTCCTTCACCGAAAAGCTAGTGGTAAATATCAAATGATATTTCGTACATAAGTTTCGAAAAACTCATTGGTACGAGCAAGGATTTGGACCCGCGACCTCCAGATTGAAAGTCGGACGTCATATGCACTCGGCCACCAGCACTTCAGCGCTTAGTAAATAGCCCTCATACTAATGCAGCTTTGTAGGGCAATCTCAAATACGAATGTCAGCATTTTTTATTATTTACTCGTCTCTAAAACGTATTTAGTTGCGTGAGTTTCTATCCAAATCTGGACAATTTTATGAAATGATTCTAATAAGAGCATTTTACGTTCCTATTCTAAATTGAGAACATATCGGGACTAATAGATAGCACATTATATGTTGATTCGAGTGCATTCCGTACCGGCTGAGTTATATTCTCTAAGATTGCCCGAGTGCAAGCGAGTAGAGTCCCATTTGAACCAGCGTAACTTGAGCCCAAGATTAATTAGGTAGAATGAAATGAAATAGGACTTTTTTACACAAATTTAAGCTCTAAAGTAAAGCTCAAACAAGCTGGTATTGTTAAGTAAACAGTTTTGCGTAATTGGCTAGCACAAAATATCTAAGTTGCTCACGAGCACTGGTGGCCTTAAGGTTTGAGCCTGTGCTTCTTCCAAACTGGTGGTCGAAGCTTTGAACCCGATCGGACCCAACATCGAATACTAACGAGTATTTCGACATTTATGTTGTATTTTGTATAGCTATATTAACCAGCTTCACTCTTCGGTGAAGCAAAACATCGTGAGAAAACCGGAAAAATCCTAGGGTTTGGCAGATTAGGTGACAGTCGCGAATTGTTGCGGACCTTAGGCTTATGGCAACAAGCTAAGACGGGGACAGCAAAACTGGTTCATATGAGTAATTCTACGCTTGATAGATAGGAATAACTCCGGATAAGTAGGTGCTTGCGCGGCGCAGTCACGCTTGGGCGGCTAACGAATGGCCTTCAATCGTTTCACGGTCAAATAAACTAAGTCTGATCTGTCTATTACCCTCGATTGTCAGCGGGTTCAACGGACATGGGACGGGAGACGGCTCACGGTCATACTCATTTTGCGATAAGAGTAGGGTTAGCAGCAATTTGTACAGTTTAGGTACACTGAGAAAATCCCTGATTGGTATAACTACTAAGAAAAACGGCGTATTTAGTTACATATTTACCATGTAACTATGTAGTTGTTTCTTGGAGTTCCCGATTTGTCAGCACAGTTGCACGTGCTATCTTCTAGGAGTAACTGACGTGCTGCTGTCGGAATCGTTTTCGCACGGTGGTTTCATTGAGAATGACTAAGGAAATCCCTAATTACTGTCGGAAAAGTCGTACAATCTTAATAAAATGAAACAGAGCATGATTGTCTGTCAAGTCACTAGTCGTGCGAGACAGCGTCTTCTCATTTACATAATTAGAAAGATGTGGATAGTTTTAGTTTATCGCGCGCGCGGATTTGCGTAGTCTGATGTGTTGCTACAGGAAAGGGTAAGGTAAGGGGTGAGATAGGTACTAATTTCAAAAACAAAGTACTATAAAGAATTGTCAAGTGTTATTTGGACTTACGCACCGATCATGCCATAAATTTCTAATTAATTATGATGGTTATGATCAAAACATTACAAAAGTTTAGGTATCTTATTATTGTAATTTAACAGTTCTGAAAATGGCAGGTCAAAATCATGATGATTGATGACCCTAACTAGAGGCACTACCTGTTAATTAAATAATCTACTCCCCCCTTTAAAAGCACTCCTCACAATTTCATTACTATTATATTACGGTCAATTGCTCTCGTTAAACCTTTTACTGCGTGCATTTCTGATAACATTTTACTAGGCTGGTTCTGGTTTAAGTAGTGTTGGTTACCTAAGACTCGAGTCCTTTGAGTAGCTTACAATTAGGTATGTTGAAACTCGAGTTCTTTTCACCTGTTAGAGGCCCGAGTCTTTTGTAGAAACTTGAGTCCTTTTCCAAAGAACTCTCACTTTATTAAAAAAAAAAAGTTTAAATGCGTTGTCTTCGTGTAAAATCATGGGTTATATAGGTACAAAAATAATATTATATAATAACGCCTGTTTTCTTTACCAAAAACAAACCTAAAAAACCAACAAACCTATAAAACCTATAAAAAAAACTAAAGACAATCCTATAAAATTGTTAATGGGGTTTTTATTTGGAGGCTCGAGTTCTCGAGTTGCGCCTGCGCCTAAAAATACTCAGTAAAAGACTCGACTCGGGACTTCCTGGAAGTTTTAGCACCGAGTCTCGTAAAAGCGAGTCGAGTGATTATTTTTTAGACTCAAAAGACTCGAGCTCCTTCCAACACTAGGTTTATGTTAATTGGCGTCCGATCATTACGCAGGGAGTCGAGAGGGACTTGCACAGATCATTTCACAATGGTTGGAGTATTGCGCCTACCAATGTACCAACGATTAGCGTATTTATTTAGTTCAAGAGCGCATCCGCTTATTTCAAATACGTCCACGTTTACGACCAGTGGTGAACATTTACATCGCCGTATTTACCCAAATATTCGGGATCATCTCTTTCATTATTAATAAGAAACGAGATGCAGATCTCATAGATATTCACTAGAACTGGTACTTACTTCTATTTAGTAGCCTCTTAAAACTGAATTGTTACTTAACTATGCAGTGGCGGTTTCGTATTTTACAAAAGACTCGTGTCATCCGCGAGTTTTCGTAAACGCCTCCTAATACGGGATCTTCTGGAGGCAGTCTGCAGAGTCGCAATGGCGAATGCAATACAGATTGATGTGTTTCGCCGGCACCGTTAGGACCCTCTTGATCTGATCTTATCCGATGGGCTTAACGAGATTACGGTATCTGCTTAGGAATTTAGGTAGGCGTTCGGCATTTTCCGGATTGTCTCATTGAGTACGGGCAGTGTATGTAAGTACAGTCAGCGTCGTATAGTAGGTATAGGTAGCATCCAAAGTATTCAAATAGTTCGGTACGCCATACATATTATATGGTGTACCGAGCTATTTGAATACTTTGGATGCTACCTACTATATGACGCTGACTGTACATCCGGCATCGGATAATGTCGTAGCGGCCAAGGTGCTCAAAAATATCTGAACATGCACTTTAACTTTATAGTAGAGGATTCGTTCAGATTTTTGTGAACACCTTGCCCGCTCCGATATAATATATTTTGATGGCGATGCATACACACTGATATGCGATGAAAACGAACCACTTTGTAGTATTTTTGAAGTGAAAACTTCTTTAGCGGCGCTGTGTACTTTTTGTGATGGGGAAAAATTTTAAACTCGTAACAGGTGTCACGTGACCGTAAGACGGACACGTGACCTGATCGAAAAACTGTTACAAAGTCATTGAGTTTTTCTTTATTGATTTAAATGCCATCTAGTGAGGTTCCCTTTAACTCAGTGGTGGGCAAACTTTCTTCATGGGGGACCAGAAAGTTTAGGAAATTTAAGTAGAGGGCCAGAATTGTAGCCAATTTTTTTTTAATTTGTGATAATCGTGAGCCAATGCCATATAGCCCATATACTAATTATTTCATAGGACCGGCGGCGGGCCGGATAAAATCCATTCGCAGGCCGCAGATGGCCCGCGGGCCGTACTTTGCCCACCACTGCTCTAACTGGTACTAATATAACTCGAGTACTAACAGTGATGTGCTTAGGGGTTTCAAGTAATGCGACGAAATGACGCTAGATGGCGTTAACCTCAATTATACATAGTACTGCAGACATTTTGCACTAGTCATTAAGTTTTTTTTTTATAAACTGACCGGTTTTGATCGCTATTGAGAGGATGGTCAGTAAACATCGCTTAAGCACTACTGATATCTCAATGTTTTTCAAGTACCTAGAGGTAAACAGATAAAACAAATATTCATTCTTTGTCTTAAATTATACACGATGACGAAGAGTCAAATAAACATGTTTAACGAGTAAACTATGCTTAGACGAGACAAAGTGCCGTAGTCAAAACAAAACAATCTACCGATGGACGCTTTTAGCCATTGTCTCATTAATTGGATCAATATCTACTGAGATATTGTTCTACTATTGTTCATTAGCCTTAATATTTTTTTTTATCTTAGTCATTTTCTGACTTTGGTCACAGAATAAAATAAATAATACAACTAGGTACAGAAGACTCACTCTCTAACAAAACGCGTCTGTTACGATCAGGACTACCACCACCAGATATGGCCACTAGGTGGCGACAGCGCCACGCGCGGCTTATGGCTAGCCACCAAAATTGGTGTGGAACGGATGTACTTGTAGCTACCTGTTGCAAAGCGACGAAATCGCGGAGTGAGCCACTCCTGCTTTGGTTCATAATCTCAGTATGTATTTGTCCACTAAAATCAGAAATCACACAGGAGATCGTCAACATAGCGCGGACATAGGATCGTTAACAACTTAACACCTATCTTAATATGGAAATATTGTCGTCAAAATAAATGTCGTAGACGCTAATATTATTCAATTATGAATTTGCGCAAACAATATGTAATTAATGTGTGTATCCTTGACGACACTCGTTAAAATGGTACATGCACTTACATAATGTTTGGTTAAGCGGTAATTGTATGCATGTCGCAGTGATTGCGTAATCTATTCAGTCCCATCTAATGTCCGCGATGCTTCAATGCCGTTAATAGACTCCTTGTATTGTTTCCTCTTTATGTACGAGCTGTTTGTAATGTGTTTACTCTTTGTAGATACAAGATGATCTTTATGTAGCTTACCGAGTTGAACGATCAAAAGAACCAGAAACTAGAGACGGTGTAACAACTATAAGCATTTATACTGGTCCAGATGACTGTAATGTTCTTGCCGGCTCTCGGCAAGCGATTTTAATTACATCCGAGGACAGACGATTACCTGTAATTGTTAATAATCATTCATTATGACCAATTCCAACGCCTAGGACTGTAGGTACTCAGTAAAATTCTTGATAGTAAATTATATAAACTACAATTTCAATTTTAGCAAGTAAATTACTATTCAAGTATTCATGTCCCAGCCATATAAGCTTGTTTAGTAAGAAATACAAATAACATAACATTGCGGACAAGCGTGTTTTGAACATGGAATTCATTCACAACGGGCTTGTTAGTCGTTCCTATGCGAGTGGCAAATAAACTGGCAAGACTATGCAATCATGTTCGTAAACTGGCAAGACTATGCAATCATGTTCGTACTTGAGAGCTGTAATCGCGACATTTTGTTATGAGTTGCGTATGCGGTTTTATCACTTTTAACCTAGGTATGTATACCTCAGTTGGATTAAAATAAATTAAATACAGTGTAAACTCGTAACGTCACTCGATATAACGTTTCACTCCCTAATAACTATAACATCGAAATTTTTGGCTCTAGATGGTTTACTTTCATATTAATTTATCTTTATTTAACGAAAATTCTCTATAACGTCAAAAAGTCTCCGGTCCCTTGTGTCGCTATAGAGTTTACACTATAAATAAATATTACAGGACATTCTTACACAAATTGACTAAGCCCCATAGTAAACTCAAAAAAATCAACGGCACTCGTTAAACGGCGAGTAAAAAGGACATAAGAAAATAAATGTGACAAAACGATGAAATTGTGACAATACTGTGACAAAAACGAAGATTGAGAGGGTTATTGCGTTGCAACAAAATAGAGCGAGCTAGTTCGCTAACTAGTATTTTAACAATTCCAAAATCTGTATCCTAAATCAGCACTTAGCAGTTGGCAGTTATACATCATTACGTACGTCGTTGCGTATATAGATAGATAGCGGCCGTCTGTACCCAAGTATTTGACGAGTGTCGAATTTTCAGACGGGATGATGACGGCACGGGAGCGGGAGGGATGGTAATTTAAACCGGTTGGACACCTTTGTGGCACAAGCGCACCCGCCGGCTTTTAGTTGACATCCGCAAAAAGTGCGTCGAGGAATGCGCGCGACTTCGGTGCGCGGCGATTTTTAATCGTCGATGCTCATGTATTTCAATCGCTCACTCTACGCTAGCGAATCTTATGTTGATGATAACTGGTATAAGTGTACTCACGGACTGCTGACATTTCTTTCGGATGCTAAGGTCTCGGGAACTCTGGTTTGGTCTGAGCGCTCATCTCGCCTGCACTTGGCAGCGATGGGAGTTATCGGCATGGGATATCGGAAAATAACCGCCGAACATGGCTCGACTGGGTACATTATGACTCAACTTTAACGCTTTATTATAATACCATTTTTGTCATGAATGCCTTATTAATTACGTCGTTTATATTTTTTACTACTTAAAATAGCAGTTGTAAAGATTTGACGTTGAAAAATTATACCGTTCCCACGGGAGAGTTTACTGAGGAAGTTTCCGAGTTACAAAACTTGTTAAATCATATTTACGCGTACTTAAGCTAGTTACGACAACGCTCATTAATATAGTGAATTATTGACGAACGTAAATATATCAACGTATGGTTACTGTGCGAAACAGGTTAAGAGCGCTCTTACAAGAAAAGTCGAAATAATGCAAAATTGATGATACTAGTCGACGAAATTCAGGACTTTGCGCTCATTATTAGAAACAATGAATACGTGTTCCAGTAAAAGCGTCTTCTTATCTTTATAAATATCGTTGTAAATATTAGAAAAAGGACTTATTAAATTAGTAATGATTTTTTTTCTGATGGTCGTTTCCGAAAAACCCCGTGAAGCACTGAATGGCGAGCTCTTATTTGGAAATGTTGAGAATTTTACTCTGCTAAACCTGGCTATTTTGTATTACTAATACCCTGTACTTTAGGCATATCAAACTATATTTTTCCTACATATCTTTGAGAAAGAGAAAATCAAAGTAAAACGAACTCGATTTTCTCTCCGAAACAAGTGTCAATTCCTACGAAAATCTACTTAATATCGAAGTCATTTTCATACTCAAGCAATCTGCAACGTTTGCTTATACTGTTGGTATACATTAGTGTTTATGAAATTCTACTATAATTTTTTGGCAATTTTTTGAAAACTACTCTATATTACCGATGACGCGCGCTGCGCCAGCTCACAGAGATGGGCGAAATGTGTCAGTAGAGGGAAAAGATTGATATATATCTTTTTACCACTGGGATATGTATCACTCTTTTATATCTTTATATCCGTGTGTATCAGTTGTCCCGCTCGTAACTGTATCAACACTTACTGACTTTGCGTCATCTTATGAATGAGAGAGAGACAGAATTGTTATTATAACGTGGCGACATTTTCATTTTGTATCATGATGGATATAGATTGGTACATTCACAAGGAAGCTTGATTTGGTTAGTATTGTCATGCGCAAGAATATATTTGCCTAATAAAATACCTTATTGCTTTTTGTTTACATTTTATTAAATGCAATGCAATTTAACTCATTAACCGAATTAATAACTCATCATTGCAATTTGCATTGCATCCTGCGCGAGCGAGAAATACTATACTATCTACTTCTCGTTCCCGCGGAATAGCGAATGACACGTCCGAATCCGCCTGAACGACCGCTGTCGCTCGTTCGTGTTACTTCGGTCGACGCGCGACCGAGTCATCGCTTTCGCTTTAGTAAATCGTTGCCGAGGGAGTGAGCGGTACGGATATACTGATACATTCGGATTCGTAAAGACAAGAAGAGTGATTCATGAAACGAGAAAGATATATATCTTTTTTATCTATCACTCCTGAGTTACCCATCTCCACAGCTCAGTGCCGCGGCAGAGCTTGTAGAGGCAGGACGTGTGTCGGTCGGCTCCGCACATTTTCAACGGCGACGACGAGGTTTTTTATCATTGTGTGCGGCGGGCGCCGTGTAAAACGCTATACTGTGTGCGTGTAAACCGCAACGAGAGACTTTGATCCTAGCACCGTTTTTATAGTATTATAATTTATAATGGTACAGTTTAATAAACTACCGGACAGGATTAACAATATTTGAAACGACCTGACATTCTATATGTATTTATTTGACTCAAGATAGTTTGACTCAGGATCTGATGATGGAGCCGGAAGGTGGTCACCGGTATCAATCAACCATGCAACTAAACCACTTCGTGTTTGGGCTCGTTTGATTCGGCTCAACAAGATCTTTGACTTAAGATAGTACTCAGGGTCTGATCATGGAGCCGGAAGGTGGTCACCAGTACCAATCAACAATGCAACTAAACCACTTCGTGTTTAGGCTCGTTTTATTCATCTCAACAAGATCTTTGACACAAGATAGTACTCAGGGTCTGATGATGGAGCCG
Organism: Cydia splendana; assembly: GCF_910591565.1. Classification (NCBI taxonomy): domain Eukaryota; kingdom Metazoa; phylum Arthropoda; class Insecta; order Lepidoptera; family Tortricidae; genus Cydia; species Cydia splendana. The sequence continues at coordinate 4,952,147 of NC_085976.1, read as the reverse complement.
GAAGGTGGTCACCGGTACCAATCAACCATGCAACTAAACCACTTCGTGTTTGGGCTCGTTTGATTCGGCTCAACAAGATCTTTGACTTAAGATAGTACTCAGGGTCTGATCATGGAGCCGGAAGGTGGTCACCAGTACCAATCAACAATGCAACTAAACCACTTCGTGTTTAGGCTCATTTTATTCGTCTCAACAAGATCTTTGACTTAAGATAGTACTCAGGGTCTGATGATGGAGCCGGAAGGTGGTCACCGGTACCAATCAACCATGCAACTAAACCACTTCGTGTTTGGGCTCGTTTGATTCGTCTCAACAAGATCTTTGGCACAAGATAATACTCAGGGTCTGATGATGGAGCCGGAAGGTGGTCACCGGTACCAATCAACCATGCAACTAAACCACTTCGTGTTTAGGCTCGTTTGATTCGTCTCAACAAGATCTTTGACACAAGATAGTACTCAGGGTCTGATGATGGAGCCGGCAGGTGGTCACCGGTACCAATCAACCATGCCACTAAACCACTTCGTGTTTAGGCTCGTTTTATTCGTTTCTATAAGATCTTTGACACAAGATAGTACTCAGGGTCTGATGTTGGAGCCGGAAGGTGGTCACCGGTACCAATTAACCATGCAACTAAACCACTTCGTGTTTAGGCTCGTTTGATTCGTCTCAACAAGATCTTTGACACAAGTTAGTACTCAGGGTCTGATGATGGAGCTGGACTGTGGCCACGGGTACCAGTCTACCATGTAACTGAACCACTTCGTGTTTGGGCTCGTTTGATTTGTCGCAACAAGATCTTTGACACAAGGTAGTACTGAGGGTCTGATGATGGATCCGGAAGGTGGTCACCGGTACCAATCAACCATGCAACTAAACCACTTCGTGTTTGGCTTCGTTCGATTCGTCGCAACAAGATCTTTGACACAAGTTAGTACTCAGGGTCTGATGATGGAGCTGGACTGTGGCCACGGGTACCAGTCTACCATGTAACTGAACCACTTCGTGTTTGGGCTCGTTTGATTCGTCGCAATAAGATGTTTGACACAAGATACTACTCAGGGTCTGATGATGGAGCTGATGATGATAGACAGGTACCCGTCGCCACCTTCGCGCTCCATCATCAGACCCTGAGTACTACCTTGTGTCAAAGATCTTGTTGAGATGAATAAAACGTGCCTAAACACGAAATGGTTTAGTTGCATGGTTGATTGGTACCGGTGACCACCTTCCGGCTCCAACATCAGACCTTGAGTACTATCTTGTGTCAAAGATCTTGTTGAAACGAATAAAACGAGCCTAAACACGAAGTGGTTTAGTTGCATGGTTGATTGGTACCGGTGACCACCTTCCAGCTCCATCATCAGACTCTGAGTATCACCTAGTGTCAAAGATCTTGTTGAGACGAATCAAACGATCCTAAACACGATGTGGTTTAGTTGCATGGTTGATTGGTAATGGTACCTTCCAGCTCCATCATCAGACCCTGAGTACTGTCTTGTGTCAAAGATCTTGTTGAGACGAATCAAACGAGCCCAAACACGAAGTTGTTTAGTTACGTGATAGACTGGTACCCGTGGCCACCTTCCAGCTCCATCATCAGACCCTGTGTATCTTCAGTGTCAAAGATCTTGTTGAGACGAATCAAACGAGCCTAATCATGTTACTACATGGTTGATTGGTATCCGTGACCACCTTAATCATCATCAGATCCTCAGTACCAGTTCGTTTTTAAACCCTCGTTGATACAAACTTTACAACCTATAGGTACCAAATGCAATGACGAAACATGTAAATAAGCGAGTAGGTACCTATAATTTCTTTTGAGTAATATACCTTCATAAGTACAAGTATGGGGCTATTCATAAATTACGTCGTTTCAAATGGGAGGAGTGGGGGGGGGGGGGGTCTGGACATCGGATGATGGTAACATGACGTAGGAGGAAACAGATTCATCCGAAGCTTGATTTTTGGATGATTTGAGGGGAGGGGGGGGGTCAAAAATCGTCAAAAATAGATGACGTAATTTATGAACAGCCCCTATGTACATTTGCACTGCATTTAGTATTTTCGTACTTACCAAATAACAGTTTTAGAACTTTAAAAGTTAAGTACAGTTAGTGTTGTTATGGTTGATTTCAATATGCTTCGCGAAGGATCAAGAATTTCGGCGTTGAGCGAGTTTAGGTATTTTACGCGCTGCGGCAGGCCGTGCGAGCTCAGTACGCCGATCCCTTCTACCACACTCGCACTACAATGATGGATTAAACATTCTTGATCCTTCGCGAAGCATATTGAAATCAACCATAACAACACTAACTGTACTTAACTTTTAAAGTTCTAAAACTGTTATTTGGTAAGTACGAAAATACTAAATGCAGTGCAAATGTACATAGGGGCTGTTCATAAATTACGTCATCTATTTTTGACGATTTTTGACCCCCCCCCCCCCCACCCCTCAAATCATCCAAAAATCAAGCTTCGGATAAATCTGTTTCCTCCTACGTCATGTTACCATCATCCGATGTCCAGACCCCCCCCCCCCCACTCCTCCCATTTGAAACGACGTAATTTATGAATAGCCCCATACTTGTACTTATGAAGGTATATTACTCGAAAGAAATTATAGGTACCTACTCGCTTATTTACATGTTTCGTCATTGCATTTGGTACCTATAGGTTGTAAAGTTTGTATCAACGAGGGTTTAAAAACGAACTGGTACTGAGGATCTGATGATGATTAAGGTGGTCACGGATACCAATCAACCATGTAGTAACATGATTAGGCTCGTTTGATTCGTCTCAACAAGATCTTTGACACTGAAGATACACAGGGTCTGATGATGGAGCTGGAAGGTGGCCACGGGTACCAGTCTATCATGTAACTAAACAACTTCGTGTTTGGGCTCGTTTGATTCGTCTCAACAAGATCTTTGACACAAGACAGTACTCAGGCTCTGATGATGGAGCTGGAAGGTACCATTACCAATCAACCATGCAACTAAACCACATCGTGTTTAGGATCGTTTGATTCGTCTCAACAAGATCTTTGACACTAAGTGATACTCAGAGTCTGATGATGGAGCTGGAAGGTGGTCACCGGTACCAATCAACCATGCAACTAAACCACTTCGTGTTTAGGCTCGTTTTATTCGTTTCAACAAGATCTTTGACACAAGATAGTACTCAGGGTCTGATGTTGGAGCCGGAAGGTGGTCACCGGTACCAATCAACCATGCAACTAAACCATTTCGTGTTTAGGCACGTTTTATTCATCTTAACAAGATCTTTGACACAAGGTAGTACTCAGGGTCTGATGATGAAGCGCGAAGGTGGCGACGGGTACCTGTCTATCATCATCAGCTCCATCATCAGACCCTGAGTAGTATCTTGTGTCAAACATCTTATTGCGACGAATCAAATGAGCCCAAACACGAAGTGGTTCAGTTACATGGTAGACTGGTACCCGTGGCCACAGTCCAGCTCCATCATCAGACCCTGAGTACTAACTTGTGTCAAAGATCTTGTTGCGACGAATCGAACGAAGCCAAACACGAAGTGGTTTAGTTGCATGGTTGATTGGTACCGGTGACCACCTTCCGGATCCATCATCAGACCCTCAGTACTACCTTGTGTCAAAGATCTTGTTGCGACAAATCAAACGAGCCCAAACACGAAGTGGTTCAGTTACATGGTAGACTGGTACCCGTGGCCACAGTCCAGCTCCATCATCAGACCCTGAGTACTAACTTGTGTCAAAGATCTTGTTGCGACGAATCAAACGAGCCCAAACACGAAGTGGTTTAGTTGCATGGTTGATTGGTACCGGTGACCACCTTCCGGCTCCATCATCAGACCCTGAGTACTATCTTAAGTCAAAGATCTTGTTGAGACGAATAAAACGAGCCTAAACACGAAGTGGTTTAGTTGCATTGTTGATTGGTACTGGTGACCACCTTCCGGCTCCATCATCAGACCCTGAGTACTATCTTAAGTCAAAGATCTTGTTGAGCCGAATCAAACGAGCCCAAACACGAAGTGGTTTAGTTGCATGGTTGATTGGTACCGGTCACCACCTTCCGGATCCATCATCAGACCCTCAGTACTACCTTGTGTCAAAGATCTTGTTGCGACAAATCAAACGAGCCCAAACACGAAGTGGTTCAGTTACATGGTAGACTGGTACCCGTGGCCACCTTCCAGCGCCATCATCAGATCCTGAGTACTATCTTGTGTCCAAGGTCTTGTTGAGACGAATCAAACGAGCCTAAACACGAAGTGGTTTAGTTGCATGGTTGATTGGTACCGGTGACCACCTTCCGGCTCCAACATCAGACCCTGAGTACTATCTTGTGTCAAAGATCTTATAGAAACGAATAAAACGAGCCTAAACACGAAGTGGTTTAGTGGCATGGTTGATTGGTACCGGTGACCACCTGCCGGCTCCATCATCAGACCCTGAGTACTATCTTGTGTCAAAGATCTTGTTGAGACGAATCAAACGAGCCTAAACACGAAGTGGTTTAGTTGCATGGTTGATTGGTACCGGTGACCACCTTCCGGCTCCATCATCAGACCCTGAGTATTATCTTGGGCCAAAGATCTTGTTGAGACGAATCAAACGAGCCCAAACACGAAGTGGTTTAGTTGCATGGTTGATTGGTACCGGTGACCACCTTCCGGCTCCATCATCAGACCCTGAGTACTATCTTAAGTCAAAGATCTTGTTGAGACGAATAAAACGAGCCTAAACACGAAGTGGTTTAGTTGCATTGTTGATTGGTACTGGTGACCACCTTCCGGCTCCATTATCAGACCCTGAGTACTATCTTAAGTCAAAGATCTTGTTGAGCCGAATCAAACGAGCCCAAACACGAAGTGGTTTAGTTGCATGGTTGATTGGTACCGGTGACCACCTTCCGGCTCCATCATCAGACCCTGAGTACTATCTTGTGTCAAAGATCTTGTTGAGATGAATAAAACGAGCCTAAACACAAAGTGGTTTAGTTGCATGGTTGATTGGTACTGGTGCCCACCTTCCGGCTCCATCATCAGACCCTGAGTACTATCTTGAGTCAAATAAATACATATAGAATGTCAGGTCGTTTCAAATATTTTTAATCCTGTCCGGTAGTTTATTAAACTGTACCATTATAAATTATAATACTATAAAAACGGTGCTAGGATCAAAGTCTCTCGTTGCGGTTTACACGCACACAGTATAGCGTTTTACACGGCGCCCGCCGCACACAATGATAAAAAACCTCGTCGTCGCCGTTGAAAATGTGCGGAGCCGACCGACACACGTCCTGCCTCTACAAGCTCTGCCGCGGCACTGAGCTGGCGCAGCGCGCGTCATCGGTAATATAGAGTAGTTTTCAAAAAATTGCCAAAAAATTATAGTAGAATTTCATAAACACTAATGTATACCAACAGTATAAGCAAACGTTGCAGATTGCTTGAGTATGAAAATGACTTCGATATTAAGTAGATTTTCGTAGGAATTGACACTTGTTTCGGAGAGAAAATCGAGTTCGTTTTACTTTGATTTTCTCTTTCTCAAAGGTATGTAGGAAAAATATAGTTTGATATGCCTAAAGTACAGGGTATTAGTAATACAAAATAGCCAGGTTTAGCAGAGTAAAATTCTCAACATTTCCAAATAAGAGCTCGCCATTCAGTGCTTCACGGGGTTTTTCGGAAACGACCATCAGAAAAAAAATCATTACTAATTTAATAAGTCCTTTTTCTAATATTTACAACGACATTTATAAAGATAAGAAGACGCTTTTACTGGAACAAGTACTCATTGTTTCTAATAATGAGCGCAAAGTCCTGAATTTCGTCGACTAGTATCATCAATTTTGCATTATTTCGACTTTTCTTGTAAGAGCGCTCTTAACGCTGTAGCAAAAACAGCAGGCGCGTTAGGAAAACATCACAGACACGGTTAGATAAAAGTAACTTTTAGATCAATTGCCATTAACATTTTACCAAGTAATAAACCTAAATAGCTTTGCAATTAATCAGACGTGAATTGCTTGAAGTATATGTTCTACTTCCTAAGAATACACTGTGATATCACTGCCCTTTGTTTGGGATTTTTAACTACAACCTCAGGACATTTCTATCTTGCAGTGGAGACTAAACTTCTGATATTTGAATGGGTATATTTGTCTAAGCACCTGAACATGGGTGTCCATGGGCGGCGGTAATCGCTTACCGTCAGGTTATCCATCTGCTCATTTGCCTCCTATACCTATTATATAAAAAAAACAAGCTTTTAATGAATGAAACATAGCATTTATTATGTAATTATTGTACCATTTGAAGACATAAGTAACTTAACTTTTATAGAGTTCTACTCGGTCACGCATTAATTTCCGGAATATTAAGGATGTAGCAAAGACGGTAAAGTAACATTGTACCTAATAATTCATCCGCACAAGCTTCACGTTTGTAATATTAATAAAACACATGCAATCGCCCTTTTTTGGAGTCAGTTAAAAAAGTGTACGTAACACGTCTTGCACGCTCGATTCCATCACATCGATTATATGCACCATCGCTGCTCATACCATACTCAATCGGCCTCTTCATAAATAATTCGCGACCCTCACACAGCCGCGTATTAATAATAAACGCTTTCAATCAGACCAGACTCGTCCTCGTGTGCCAATTAAATATTTATAAAGGTTATTTACCATTTCATTTATTCTCTTATTTACTTGCGTGAGTTCCAATTCTTAATTTTTAATGGTTTTCATTGCAATTGTGCAATCATTCTTAATTATATGATTCGTTACTCATTTTAAAAGAATGTTACCTATAATTTAATTGTACAGTTTGAGCTTTATCTTGGCATGAAATTTGTAATTACAATTGGGATCGTTAGTTAACTTTTGATTGTTAATGTACCTAGTATTTACCTAATCAGTAATAAAAATAATTCTAAAAGAATACGGTGTGAGTTGAATTCTTAGAGTAAGCAGTACAGTAGAACAAGAGCTACAGTTATAGAACCTACAGTTGGTGTATTGGTAGTCGATTTACGCTTCCAAGGGTACACTATTACAAGGAAACGTTATGGCTAATTAAAAATTCAAGCTATCTGATAGTTCTCTTTATTTACATACAATTTACAATATATACTTGAATAAAGGCTTGTTATATTATGAAATAATGTATGGGCCGATAGTATAAAGTTTGATTATGGAGGCGACGTGAGCTCAAGGAAGCGGGATGAAGCCGGTCCGACGGCCATCTTAGCGTCGTTTAATAAACCTCCGCGACAACCGCGTACTAGGGTTACCAGATACCATTCAGAAAAGTCCCGGAATTATCCCTTTATTGCAACAAAAGTTCTGACACATCAAAAATGCTAATTGCATGATATAATAATCTGCGGAATTGCGGATCGGTATTATGGCCGCGAATGGATAGGAGTAGGAAGCTGGATGAAGCCGGTCCGACGGCCATCTTTAGCGTCGTTTAATAAACCTCCGCGTCAACTGCGGCGCAGGGTTGCCTGGATATCGAGCCAAAAGAAGAAGCTCACAACATTGGGATTTGATGGTAGTGTCGCTAGACTTCATTATCCAACGCTGAAGAAGAATTTTACATAAGAGTACCTATTAATTATTCAATTCATATCATCAAGTATATAAAAATCGTTAAACCATTAAACTATTAAAGTAGCGGATGTTTTAAAATATGCGATTGTTTTAAAAGATGCAAATTGACGAACGATTTTGTTTTTACAAGATCGTGTTGGTTTTTAAACAGCTATTCAACATTACATTATTGAAACTCCGCTTATGGTAGTCCGCTTAAAACAACATTACCGTATGTAAACACGCATTCCACAAAAGAGGCTGTAAAGTTTTATTACTATTTCGGAGCCCGCGGGTCCGATAGGGACCCAGACTCAGCCCTGGCTCCCGATCGAGTAATGCAAAACGAGACTCGGGAATAAATCGTTTACATGGTTGTCGGCGTAAACTGGTCGGGCTGGCTGCGCGGAGGTAAGAAGCGTCACTCGGTGCACGGAGCGCCCGTGTCCAATCTAATAGACGCCATCGATACGCTCTTTAACGCACAATACCTCTTGTTATCCGTTTGGTGGCCGTTTATATCCAATTATGCAATCTTGTGTTCGACGGCTGGTCACATTTAAATCCGATTACGGTTATTTCTTTATAAAGCATCAACCCAAATTGATTGAATTACACATCGTTTTTTGGCAAATGAAGATGTTGTCAGTTAAAGACAAGTAGTTAGATTATAGATTGCCGCATCTGATGGCGCGGGCGCAGTGTTAGAGCACATTTATGCGGCCGTAGGTTGTATCCGCAGTGGCGGGCTTATCTCGCCATTAGAGTTATTACGGGCCGGTATCTCGCGCATCGCATCGCTTCGATTGTTTCTGAATCCCGCGGACCGAACGCCGCGGCCCGCGCGCCCACCACCGTAATTGACCACTGTTTACTTCCACAAAGACCTCTTATTTTATAAATTATTCTGCGGTTTTTTAACATTTTGCAAAATGACCACGCATGAGGAAATTTTCTCAATATATATTGACGATGCGCTGACATTAAACATCATTATACAATAATGTGTTATTACTTATTATCATTGAAATGTTATCTAAACTTAAATACTTAAAAGCGTGTTCAATTGTGCGGTATGTCTGTAATAATGCTTAACGCAGGTCTCACGAGTTAACGTTCGATTTTACGAGCTATTTATTACAAAATTAACGATTGTGCAATTTGGTATTTATAGTAACGGCAGCTGCATTCGTTGATTTTCTCAATTCCTAATTATTGAGTGCGAGCTTTATTGGCTCCTTTATTTACAACAAGCACCGTTTTGAAGGATCAGATCTGAAGTAAATTTAATTTAGATGAGAGAAGTAATGTTCTCGCAATGAAGTAAAGGCTCTTGGTCAGATAGCATCGGATGATTAGCTCCCACGCGTCCCGTCGACTCGTTCTTGTCTCGTCCTTTATCATTAAGGATATATGTAATTATTTCCATTCTGGAAACATGTCCCAGGGATTTACAATTTACATGTTTACATGCTTAGCTCTATGATAATCTTGCGAACGGGTTTGAAAAGTAATTACAGTAAAATTATTTTCATCATTAGCACTTAGGGTTTATTACTTGTGAAGCGGTGTTGACATGACGTTCTACGTTTTGAATCTTATGAATGGGAAAGTTTTTATATTTAAGTCCCCTGTTGATCAATCACATAAAAACGAGATTCCAGTTTCATGAGGAAGTAGTCGTAGGTAAACGCTACATATTGGCCCTATTAATATAGTGCAATCTTAAATACACACACTCATCAATATAGACGTCGTTACAGTTTTAAGAGGATCTCCGATATGTCCTCTAGTGGACATGATTGGCGGCGAGGACTCGCCATGGTGTCCTTGGCATCCCATATAGTCAATTAGTGCGCTCGGCGATCGGAACCGCATCGCGCATCCGTGCCCCGTGCGTGGGAATAATAGGAATGCTTTTAATAGCGTCCCCACCCATTATATGCGCCTGGGCAAGATGCAATGCAAATATTCCCGCACGTCACACTTCATACCGCAAGGAATACTATAAGTTACTTGTCTTTCCCAAGATATAGTAAGGGTTCTTTAAATGCTGCACATGTTATAGAAGTGTTAATAATGGACAGAACACCTATGAAGTTGGAAACCGCCATTAAAATACCGGTTACTAATAATCGGACTACTATACTTGCCACTGACGTAGTATAAGGTATACGTAAAAAAAAAGCGGAAGTGATTTTTAGAATTTCAGGCAATAGATAAATATGTACGTAGGTAATTGTTTGTCGAATTCTGTCGAAAATCAGGTCACTTGGTTATCAGATTTTGAAACCTATTTTTGATTTGCGGAATTTAGGATTCATGCCAATTCATAAGTGTATTAAAAATAAAACATCGTCGTAGTTTTCTTTTCGGATCGTACCTACCTGGTTCTCAGTCCAAAAAATACGTTATAATATAATATTAGATGAATAAAATTAAGCTCCTACCAGAAGGCGACGGCCGTGACTAGGGAAGCGTTGTCACGCTCAGTTGGGGCAGGTCAGCATTCGTCCGGCTTCGGCGTAATTTTATGATCGCTCCTGCGCTACCATTGTTCTAATAGGCCCGGCTCGCTAACACCCGTCTCGTTATTCCTTGAGGTCACGCGCTCAACTTGATCTCGCCGATTCTCTACGCTTTTATGGCAATGCGTGGATTTGCAAGCTAATATTATATTTCTCGATTGCTGTGCGATGTTTTGAATCGGACCGTGTAGGCGTCATAACAGCTTCTGTATTCAAATAGCTACACATTTAGGTAAATAATGCATAGTATTATTTAACAATCACTGCTTATCGACACGGATATGGCTTAAGTCGATTACCGACGCCCAAACTATGTCGTTTCGATATCTTCTGCTGCGTTCGATTCCGTAGTACAGAAGCGATAGGAGTCGTTTGGGTCTCATCATAATTGCTTTTAGATATTCCTTGCAACATAACGATGCGATTGAAAAGGCAGCTTGAAGCATATTATGATGGTCATATCATATAAATAGTAAAAAAGTGTTATGTTCCGTTCCAACGTTTACTTTGTAAAGTTACCATCTGATCTGAGTCTTGGTCTGTACTGTAACTATCAAATTAACTGCATCTTACGCTGTTACCAGTGCTAACTTTCAGAAAAAGTACTATCCAGAACCCTGCATCTGCACCTATGTCCCTGATTGATGTAAAGCTGTTTTCACCGTCTTAATGCGATGTCTCTAGGCGAGATAACGACTCCATAGAGCGACTGGTCGTACAAGGAAGAGTGGAGGGAACCAGATCGCGCGGCAGATCACCTATGCGCTGGACTGACCAAATAAAATCCGCAGTGGGCAACTGCGTATCTGACTGTGCCAGACAGTCTGCCAACAGAGAGAGATAGCGGGAGATCGTCCGAAGAGCTGTGTCCGCCTCTACTACCGAAGCGGACGCCTCAACGTGACCACGACCGCTCTGTCAAGAGCGCGATACGACAGAGAAGAGAGAAGAATGCGATTCTGCGTTGCGTTGATGTATGATGTCTGTACCACACCATTTTCTAAGGCCGTATCGAGTTGTTCAGTCAGTGCGAAGTGTCAGGACCTGCTTTTTCAGATGTCACCGTTAATCGTGCTATCGCGCTCAATTAATCTCGCGGTCCGTGACTTTTGACGCGGACCGATTCCGTGTCGCGGTGACGGGCCCCGCAATATTTTACACATGATTAGAGCGGCGCTGGCACTGTATGGGTAAGCAAATTGCGCCGACGCGACGCGCAGTCACGATCTCAACCTCGCGGGAACCCGGGAGAGTTTCTAGAGAATTCCGACGTAAATGCTGTTTTACCTTTAACTTAAAACGACTTAAGAACTGTTACTTGACGAATATCCATAAGCTTTTTATAATATTGTAAGAGATACAGATATTAATGGCGGCACCGCTGCTGATGTACCGTTTCACTCTGGAATAGCTACGATTCTTAATCAAAAGCTGGTGAGATTATTTTATCTTGATTGGTTGCGTTTATTGACTTTCTAATAATTTCAATTGAATTACAATGTTCTGTTGATAAGTATCTAATTTTATTGGTAGGTAATAGATCTAGAAAGGTACCTAACAAAACAAGACGCATAACAGAAACAACTTAAAATACTTTGACGATTCTTTGATCTCAAAAAAGACAAATAATTATACCTAGATCAATAAAATTGTAAGCTTGGAACTTACGGGCAAATCACTGATATTTTCCTACTTCGAGTTACTACTACAAAAAGTTACTACTAAAATAAACAAATCGTCGGCAATAAAAACATCTACTAATAAGGGTTTAAAAACCCATAAGCGTGTCTTTTCTCAAGGAAATGAGTAATTCTGTTCGGGAACGAATGCAAATGTAGTTATCACGCCGTCGGTTATTCAAATTAGGCTGCGGCGATAGTATCGCGAGCGTAACGGATAAGGGTGCTACCGTCCGCGCCTTCCACTCAGGGCCCAAGGCTCTGCAATGCCCTGCTAAACACTTCCTTCTACCACGCGTAACAAATTCATTTATTAAAAACATTACAATCATTACAGATCAGGTATGTGTAAGTCTTGTTGTAGGTCTATCAAATATCTTAGACGGTAAGTAAAGAAGTTGAGCGGTGATTTTCTAGGTGACGGTAACTAAGACTAAACTTAGTATATATTTATTTTGCTTTACATAATACAAATCCGCTTCATGCACCCAAGCCTTCAGCCAGTACGGAGCTGACAATAGTAACACCTTAACCAATCGCCTCAGTTAAACGGTAAACCTTTAGATGACTGGGTATCCGTATAACGTTTTTGATAGGAACAAGCGCGTCGGCGGCATTGAAAATTTTTAACACTGGTGTGTGTCTATTTATATAAAAATTCTGGCTAAGCAATTTTACTCGCATCATGGGATTAAGTATATTTAGATACTTAACGATAATCACGTATAACTTTTATTCATTTTTAGTTTATTACATATTCCTATTAGGTATTAGAAAATTGATTGCATGTCGTTTACGATAATCCGCATGTAAACTCTCAGCTACGCCATAAAATATCCCGGAATCATCGTTTCTGAGTAGAAATCCTATTCGCATTTCCTTTACTGGCAATCTGCATTCCACCGGTTTGTAACTGTAGAAATATATGACTAGCATTAACATAAAATAGAAAGAACATAAACTGAGCAGTTGCTAAACTCGAGTGTTAATTAAACCTTATTGACGGACTATACTAAGCTAAACAAACCCGCTTGTATGTATTACACATGAGTTAAGACGTAATACTTATTTTCCTTCCGCTCTTCCGCCCTAAACGCTCTTTAATTAATATGGGATCTCTGCCGAAAATAAAATGTCTTAAGAGCCAACGGGAGTGGTCATTTCTCCATACAAACGTACTCCTCGTTTTCCTCCGTGGTTTTTGAAGCTAGAGCAATGATTTTTTCAACACAGATTAATATTGTCAATGTCTGTGTCGGACCGTTTTGCTTTTTTTGATATTTTTGTTTTTTAAGGCGCTAGGCGCTTCAAAAATAGCCTAATTGACTATGCCGCAATGAGAGGCGTGGCATTCAAAACTGATATCAATTAGCCAAAAAAGCAAAACGGTCCGACACATATAAATTCATAATCATTTAGATTTCCAAATTTGGTTACGATTGGTTAAGTTTTGGAGGAGGAAACAGAGGAGTACGAAACCTCGATTTTTGAGATTTTTACGCAGGATTTTTCGCCTTGTCCTTATCGCACTACTTTAGGTGCCGCTTCCGTTAGCGAGACGGGTATATTTACCTAAAATATTTAAAACTCAGCTCCTGTTTCGTCTTAAACATGTAGCACTGTCGACACTATTAACTGACTATAAATACGACAATCTTATTGTAATGAGATAAGGTCTACCTTTGCTTAAGCGCGTTGGTATTAGTACAGTCAAGTCAAGGCAATCAGATACATCGGAGCGGCCAAGGTGTTCACAAATAAACATGCCTCTATTGTCAAAGCGTTAGAGTGTGTGTTCAAATATTTTTAAGTAACTCGACTTGTCCGATTATTTGATAGCGACTACGATCGGCGACAAAATTCTTACACTTTTCGACCTTGCTCCACGGTAATAGAGGCGAAAAATGCATTAATATCTATGACTGACTAATCTTTAAGTTCTTAGTGCGTTTCTGGTTAAGAGAGCAGCAGCTGCTGATTATGATCACGGGTATGGTAATACCTAATTTAGAGTAAGGGAGGGGCCGAATAAGCAGCCTGGAACGGACTTCACCCTCCGCCGGACGCCCGGTCAAACATTCAATTTTGAACTTGGAAATGTCTATTTTAAGACTCCTTTGTGAGTAATCACTGACAATCGTACGATGTCGGTAAGATTTCATCCTGACATGCCAGGCGAAACAGGTATATCGTGATTGTGACATACGTGACCAAAATTTAAATCAAACAGTCAGATAAGTACACTTAAAAACGTACTGATTAAGATTCACAGGATTTTTTTTGTCCAAATGTCATGGATATTAATGGATTGAAAATAATTAAGATTTTTTTTTTGTACACGTGACTGCCTGTGTTTTGTGTATGATCTGAAACGTCTCCCTATAAGCTGCCCTAACTGTATGAAAACTAATGGGACCTTATTCTAAGAACAATGTTATATTATTTTTTAAAAAGAGCATTTATATTTATATATTTAATTATTATTACTTACAGAAAACACTGGTATATTTATTCTCGTTTATACAAATGAAGAATCCGAAAAGCGTTGTAGGACTTGTAGGACCGTAGGTAATTATAATCGTACACCCATACCCCATTCAAAGAACCAAATGAGGTCAGACCTTAGTGGCAACATGATACCTAATCCATTATGACTAAAAACCGGGATACCTAATTTAATACCTAAAAGAAGTTAGTCACGTCATATCTTGTTGATTTCGTCATACATATATCGTTCTCTGAAGAGCAGAATAGATGCTTGAATGATCATTAGTATCATTACATATTTAGGAAACGCACACAGATATATAAGTAGATCACGCAAACGCAGTATCATATACTGAGTAAAAGGGCTTATTTAGACGATGCGAGGTCTCGCATGCGAGTTTCATTACATTGCGGTTTTTGATCAGTCGGTTGAATTGGACGTAACCAACAGTCCGCAATGTAACTAAAATCGCATGCGAGTTCGCGCGCCGTCTAAATCAGCCCTAAAAGACAACAGTAAATTGTAATATGCATTGGCAATACCATTTTGTCAGTCGAACATTTTAGAACCTTCTTGGTCTCACGTATAACTAAATCGTAAACTTAATACAGCAATCAAATAAAAAAAATGGAATCATGTCAACCATGCACGTATTTTTTGCTATCTCACTCTTTCATACAAACGTCGGTACCTACATACATGTGATGCGACACATACTGTGAGCACATATTTTCCTGTTGATCTTATTGATACGGGATGGGATCTTATTTAAAACGTTGCTAAAGTTGACGGAGGCCGTAAACAGTGTCTTGGTTTTATTTCGGCACTTGTGTCCACAGCGACGTGACAAAGAGTGACATCACGTCTCATAAATGTCGCCGGATACGAATTATTTCGTCTTTATAAAGTAATTTTTTTACCATATTTTGTTTTGCGCGGTACGCTCGCGTATTAGCTGGATGAGTTAATATGAATTCTTGTTTGAAATTACGTGGTGTTTTTGTGATCGTTTTCAATGTATGGGGCATTAGTTTCTGCCCGCGACTTCGTCTGCGTGGGATGATAATGATTGATAATAAAAACCGGACAAGTGCGAGTCGGACTCGCCCACTGAGGGTTCCGTACTTTTTAGTATTTGTTGTTATATATCACGGTTCATGAGATACAGCCTGGTCACAGACAGACGTACGGACGGACCGACGGACAGTGGAGTCTTAGTAATAGGGCCCCGTTTTGTTCCCTTTGGGTACGGAACCCTAAAATCTATCATGTTTCGAAGGACCTCAAACAATTTCAATACTAAATTTCATCTAAATCGGTTTAGCGGTTTAAGCGTGAAGATGTAACAGACAAACAGATTCAGATCGTTTCCATACAAACCGGATTTAATATGAATTAAAGAGACTAAAATAAACACTTGATATGTGACCCAATTGAGAAATCCAAGTCCCTTTTTGTTGTACAAACAGCAACACTCCTAACTGTACATCGGTGGAGCTTATTACAAAAGGCATAAGGCCACCCATGTACAGTTAACAGTGTGGACGATGGTACATTTTTTCGCTTCTATTCAAGTTACCGTAAAAACAAGAGATTATCAACCTTACATTGCCATTTAAATGCTATTAGCAACATCCTTTAACACAAAGTTCAATCGCTTATCTCTATCCAATAAATATCTAATTTATTGAGGCCGCAGACAAATAAAAACTAATTTAACAAAAAACCGCAGCCTTTTTATTGGTTATTCAGAGTGAGCTAAAAAAGGATCATCCTCAATTGATTTCAAAGCGGTAGCAGGGGCCCGAAGCAGCAATGTTATGATCGCTTACCGAGTCGACCGCTCAGAGGTGCTTTTGTAAAGGCGCTTCTTTTGTGTTACGCGTCTCGAGACTCTCGAGGGGACAGTTACCCTGGTTCATGATATGAGCGTTGAATCTGTATGCAAAAGGAGTACCCGGTCAGTGGTCTAATCATCGCGCGGGGCCCGATTAACTCATAACCCCAACCCACTCACACATACTCCTTTTGCTGCCAAAATAAGTGTTAATTGACTGCTTTTATAAATATTACAATGGCTTCAATTTGTGGATTCATGTGAGTCAGTAGTTATTTCTTACATGACATTGTTTACCTAACAATACCTGTAGACGTAGACATTAGTTGAAGGGTGGGTGTTAGTAGTATAGACAGTAGATGAATAGACACCGACTGTCAACACGGCAAGGCGTTTAAAACTCTTTTGATCTTTGATCTAATCTATTCTTAATTGAATAAGCGGTGTAAATGCTAACCGCTGTTCGCAGACTCGATAAAAACATATGTAATTTAGGTGCTGAGAATAAGTTCTGATTTTCATACTCGTAATTAAATTCCATTTGGCAAACACCTCGGTTATTAAAATATACATAGGATGGAGCGGACCATTAGAAGTAAAAAAAAAATCGGAGTACCGGGTTAGAACTACTAGTGTCAAATATCAGGTGTTAATTGCCTAATTTCAACAGTAGCTAATTAAAATCAGTTTTAAAGTCAAAATGAGAAGCATGTGTGAAATGATGGTGCGATACGAGTGGCTTGTTCCGAGCTAATCGTTAAGAACGCAATTCACTTCTCATTAATTACGCGGTTAACTGTTGACACGTCGTGATTGTGTGGACGCACCTACTAAACTGCGACGTATTAAACAACACATGACAGTAGGGTTGCCAGATCGAAAGGCGCTATTATCGGGAATAAATATCAATTTTTCGGGATTTTGGGACACAAGTCGGGAAAATAAACATTCAAATTAATGTAATTGTATTAAAAACAACGATATTTTACATTATTGGCACTACGTTAGCTACGCGCTCGACGCGGGTCGCTCGCTCGCTCGACGACAGTTCGGAACATGAAATTATTGTTTTATAACGTGATTAACGTGAAGCTGTTTTTCGGGACAGTTTTCACTTCGTCGGGAATCGGGAACACATGCTAAAAATCGGGAGAATCCCGCCAAATCCCGACCATCTGGCAACCCTACATGACAGTATAGGAGGTTACATATTAGGGGTCGGTTTTTTTCTGATACCAAAAGCTACTCCAACTCAAAATGCAACTGAACAGATGCTTCTATTACTAGGTGATGCCGTTTCTTTTCACCGTATACTAATTACCTACCTTCCTTAATTATTAAGGCCATTGATTAAAACTTTCACAATTTTTACACATTATTATAGGAGGTAATTTTGAAGCTTATTTATAGAATACAATAGTTTTTATTCGTTAACACACAGACAATAGACATACATAGAAAGACCATAGTGAAAATAAAGTGTCACGAAATGGCCCCCATCTCACCATGTTGCTGGCGACTTCTAGAGCGCTGATCTTCCGATACAGCGCTGATCCTTATACGCGGTGAAGTCCCGTTAAAGTTGTTTAAGGTCATTGTATAAATAATCGAATACCCTTAATTATCTTGTCTTCGTCTCTTAGATTTAAAAATATTATGTTTTACTAATGTAGTTATGTCCAGAGCAACTTGCGAACCTACTCGCACCAGTATTTTAGCGCTGAAGGAGGGTAAAAAGGAAAAAACTTTTCGATACCTACCCTCAACGCCACCTTATATAAGGCCTGACAGCACCTAGCGACCTCATTATTGTTCGTGCGCGCGCGACATTCGCACCTAGTATTCAAATAGATTCTACGAGTTGTTAAAGTGTTACTATGCCTAAGCGTAAAAGGGACGAGGCGGAAGAGGACAAATGGCGCAGGAGAATAAAAAAATACCAAGCAAAGTTAAAAGAAAAACAGAACGTTCACCGTGTTGTTTACTCGGACGATGAACATGATATAATTGAAGGTAAGTTCAAGTGATTCGTTCGTTGTGATAAAATATGCCATTATTTGATGTTTTTTGCTTCGAGCCAATACGCGATATTGGCCAACAGCCTTTTTATGCTCAGAGTTAATACGAGATATTAACCCGTAGCTATTTTTCCTTCACTGCATTTGTAGTGGAAAGTACAAATTTTATTTGTAAAACAAAAGTACCTACAAGTATTCTTGTGTACTTAAACGTTTGAATATACGTGATTAACCACGGTTTTTTTATTATGGCATTTTACAGATCATGAGGAATACGAACGAAACACGTGTTTTGAGCCTGCAGGTTCCGCTGCGCAATATGACGAGTACATGTACGATGATGCAATTGAAGGTAGTTATACCTGTATCTATAACCATTTTTATATGGTTCTGTTTATTAATCACTCGTGTGTTAATTACATGCGTTTATTCTGCTAAATGCTTATTTATTAATTTCCAGATAAATTGGAAACGGAATCAGCTATATTAGCTGCCCCTGCTAGTCACGTGATCCAATGTGCCGCAGAAGTTCATGCCGAAGCAGAAATTCCGGCGCCTAGTAATGCAGACGTGCAAAAGGATTTAGTTCCTGCCGAATTAAATACCAATGACGAGATCACCGTTGTCACCGAGGATTTTGATCCTGATTTATTACGAGCCTTAGGCGAGTTTGAGGCAGACACTGTTGAGTGGGGCGACAACATTCACGAAGATATTGCTAAACATTTTCAGCACATCCTTTTGAATGGGCTAAAAAAAGAAGCAAAGGAAGAATTAAATAAAAAATATTTATTTCCAAATAACGTACCTTTATCTAAAGCCCCAACTCTAAATCCGGAAATCGCTGCCATGCTGACCGAGGCATCTAGAAATAGAGATAATCGAATTCTCGCCAAACAGCAGCAGATTGGAAAAGCCCTTTCAGGACTAGGCAAGGCTATGACCTCTCTTTTGAAAAAGGAGCCTAATATAGCTGAAGCCATACGTACGTTAAGCG
Organism: Cydia splendana; assembly: GCF_910591565.1. Classification (NCBI taxonomy): domain Eukaryota; kingdom Metazoa; phylum Arthropoda; class Insecta; order Lepidoptera; family Tortricidae; genus Cydia; species Cydia splendana. The sequence continues at coordinate 4,932,987 of NC_085976.1, read as the reverse complement.
ACGTCGGAAAATTAGTTGCCGACGCTCACTTCGCTGAAACTGAAACTCGTCGGTCTGTCGTAATTCCGCTGGTTGACAAATCGCTCATTGACCCTTTTAAAGATAGGAAAAGGGATAGCTTTTTATTTGGCGAAAAGCTTGGCGATTTAGTTAAAAGCTCCCGCGGCATCAAGAAAACTGGGCAGTTGATTCAAGCAGCACCCACAGCATCTGCTTCAAGTTCCGGTTTAAACTGGAGGCCCCCACCGTCACGCCCACGCCTACAGCGAGGCGGCCAGCTGCCGTATCCCGGCCGCGGCGGGGGGCTCCGAGGATACTCGTACTACCAGCCCAGGCGCCGAGCGCCCCTAGCCCACAACACAGCATTCCGGCGGCAGACGCAGCATCCGCCGCCAGGACCTCCGCCGCCGAGGCGACAAGCGGCGCAGTCAGCGCGCCCGTCAGCCAACCAGCCACAAACCTAGATCCACAGGTACATGCCGGTCGTTTAAAATATTTTTCAAATGCGTGGGAGTCCATAACTAATGATAAATTTATTCTAAATACGATACAAGGTTATAAAATTCCCTTTATAACCATACCTAAGCAAGATCCTAGAAATTACCCTAAGAAATCTTTTTCCATCTCTGACGCATCGCTGATTGATAAAGAACTATTACATTTAACTAATATCAATGCAATAAAAGAGTGTTTACCCGAACCGGGCCAGTTTCTGTCTGATATCTTCCTTGTTCCAAAAAGTGACGGAAGTATGAGGTTTATTTTAAACCTTAAAAAATTAAATAAATATGTTCACACTGAACATTTTAAAATGGAAGATATCAGAACAGCGACAAAGCTTCTTACAGAAGGATGTTATATGATAAATATCGATTTGAAAGAAGCTTATCTGTTATTGCCTATTCACCAGTCGCATAGAAAGTTTTTACGTTTCTCTTTTAAGGATAAGATATATGAATTTATGGCTCTCCCATTCGGGCTCTCCTCAGCTCCGTATATTTTCACAAAAATATTACAACCGGTTGCGTCATATTTAAGAACATTAGGTTTTCAGTCTGTAAGATATCTCGATGATATACTTTGTATAGGACATACTAAAGAAGATTGTTTAAAAAATGCTAACCATACTATAGAATGCCTGGAAAAGCTAGGCTTCATTATTAACTACACTAAAAGCAATTTGATTCCGGGAAAAGAAAGTACATATTTGGGTTTTGTTTTAGATTCTAAAATGATGTGTTTAAAATTACCACAAAAAAAACGGGACAATATTTTAGAACGCACAAATAAAATGTTAAGTACTAAAAATATTCGTATTCGTGATTTCGCGAGTTTTCTAGGCACACTTACAGCTGCATGCCCGGCTGTCACATATGGTTGGCTTTACACTAAGTCAATGGAGAGAGCAAAATATTTAGCGTTACTTAAATCTAGTGATGATTACGACAAGTTTATGGCAGTTCCAGATAGCGTGCGTGATGACCTACGGTGGTGGCAAAATAACGTTTTGACAGCATGTAACCCTATTCAAAAGTATAACTATATACAAGAAATATTTACCGATGCATCCACTACCGGGTGGGGTGCCGCCTCGGATGGTGAGAAAACCGGAGGTCAATGGACTGACATAGAACGTAAGAATCACATTAACTATCTGGAACTGCTAGCAGTCTATTTCGGTTTAAAATCATTTGCTGAGGATAAAGTTAATTGTGATATACTCCTTCGCGTTGACAATACCACCGCCATATCGTATATTAATAGAATGGGTGGCGTGCAATATCCACACCTTAATTATGTGGCTAATATGATATGGAAGTGGTGTGAGGAAAGAAGGATCTTTATTTTTGCGTCTTATATTAAATCGTCCCTAAATATTGAAGCAGATAGTGAGTCTAGGAAAATTAATATTGACGGTGAATGGCAATTGCAAGACGAAGCTTTCATTAAGATTATTCAGAAGTTTGGTCGACCAGACATTGATTTATTTGCATCTCGCATAAATGCTAAATGCCCTAAATATATATCTTGGAAAAGAGATCCGTACGCGTATAACATTGACGCATTTACTATTAATTGGAAATCTTTTTTCTTCTATGCATTTCCACCGTTTGCACTTATATTAAAAACTTTAAATAAAATTGTTACTGATAACGCGACTGGTATAGTCGTTGTTCCTTACTGGCCTTCGCAACCCTGGTATCCCCTTTTTAAGACATTAAGTATGGGTGAAGTAGTAATTTTCCCTCCGAATAAATATCTCCTCTCATCTGCTTTCAGATCAACCCACCCGCTGCACCGACACCTTACCCTGGCAGCGAGCGTGTTATCAGGGAAAGCTTTGTCAAAAAAGGGGTACCAGAGTCGGCATTAAATGTCTTACTTTCCTCAGTAACACAAGGTACCAAGTCACAGTACTCTTCTAGTCTCAAGCTCTGGTGGCAATATTGTGAAGAAAATAAGGTTGATTTTTATGATGTTCAAATTCCATCATTGCTAGATTTTTTGTCTAAATGTTTCAAAAGTGGATCATGCTATGGTACGCTAAATAATCATAGATCCGCTGTGTCTTTGATCTCATCAAATAATATAAGTCAAAACGAAAGTGTTAAAAGGTTCTTTCGAGGAGTTTTTAAATTAAGACCGTCTTTCCCTCGTTATAGTGTAACATGGAACCCTAGTACGGTATTAGATTATTTAGATTCTTTATCAAATAATACAATCGATTTAGAGAAGTTAAGTAAAAAGCTGGTTATGCTTCTTGCTTTGGCTACTGCTCAAAGGATCCAAACTTTGTCTTTGATTAGAATTGCAAATATAAAATTTTACAATGATAAGGTTGTAATTATCATAACTGATTTAATTAAAACATCGGGAATTGGGCGAGCACAACCAGTAATAGAGTTACCATTTTTTAATCAAAGGCCAGGTATATGCCCGGCTGGTACATTACAAAAATATATTGCAGTTACTGCAGCCCATAGGTCGAGTGAAGACAAACTCATACTTACCCATAAGAAACCTTACAGACCTGTTTCATCACAGACGATTGGTCGGTGGATTAAACAGGTCCTCCAGGAGAGTGGCATTGATACTAGTATTTTTGGCGCTCATTCGACGCGCCATGCCACAACCTCCGCAGCTTCACGGGCTGGCGTTAGCATTGAGGTAATCAGGAAAGCAGCTGGCTGGTCTAACCAATCAGCTGTTTTTGCTAATTTTTATAATAGACCAGTCATCACTGATCCTTAATTAAGTAAATTCTATTGTGGATTATTTGTTAATTTAGAATAAATGCCATGTGTGATTATACTTGTTTTATTATAATTTATATACCTTTCGCTATACCTTTGATTTCGGAGCATTGATTTTTACTCTCTGAACATCTACATTAGTAAAACATAATATTTTTAAATCTAAGAGACGAAGACAAGATAATTGAATGATCAAACGAACTTACCATAAGTGAAGTTCGATCATAATTATCTTGTCTTCGTCGAAGAGATTTAAAAACCCTCCCTCCCTTTCTGGGCCCCTTAAAAATCAATGCTTACGTTATACTCTGAAAATAATGAGGTCGCTAGGTGCTGTCAGGCCTTATATAAGGTGGCGTTGAGGGTAGGTATCGAAAAGTTTTTTCCTTTTTACCCTCCTTCAGCGCTAAAATACTGGTGCGAGTAGGTTCGCAAGTTGCTCTGGACATAACTACATTAGTAAAACATAATATTTTTAAATCTCTTCGACGAAGACAAGATAATTATGATCGAACTTCACTTATGGTAAGTTCGTTTGATCATTCAATTTTAATACAGATCAAAAAACTTTTAATGCGGTTTATGTCTATACCTAGTTATATATAAATTATGTCGCTTAACTTCAAACTCGGGTAAATCCATTCGACCCTCAGCAAATTACCTTTTCTTAACTAATACCAAAATCGTATAATCTGACAGATGGATTTACCCGAGTTTGAAGTTAATAAGTAAGCGACTCAATTGGACTTGGACCTTTCGGAATAAGGAATTATTACTTGTTTTCCAGTTGGTTTTCCAGTGATGGTTTTAATTAACTAGTAACATCGTAAGATCGTTGTTTTTTTCAGGTCCAACGTATCGAAGACGTGTAGCGTATAGGTACACATACTACGTAGCCCGTATAGTACTTATACCCACGTATCCGTAACCAAAATAAGTCGTTAACTCAACTCATTGTGGATTATAGTCGATCAACACAGACGTTAATACCTATGCGTCGTTTTAATTTTAAAGTTAATGGCGCTACTACCAGTATGAATGTATTTTAGTCTGTTTAATCGGCGTTTTAATATTGTTACCACATTGAGATGCAGACTGTAGACGACCTTCACGCTCATGGCACACATGTCGGGCATGCTCTGCTCGTCCACACTTCACTTATGTGACTCAGATTGCCATGAAGTATTCAATTACAATTTACAACAATAGCCGAAGTACCCTCGGGCGTTAATGACCGTGAGATTAGCCGCGATTATGTCATTTGTCTGTTTGTCTAAACGCGGAATCTTGCCTTTGTTGTTTTTATTGATATTGCCTTTTAATTAAGATTACATCTTCGATATTAACTACTCCTACCGTACGTACCTCCGTACGTTTTATTTAGCACACAATGTAAAATTATCTTAAAAGTTGTCGTATAACGGATAAAATTTTAGTGGATCTGACGAAAATACTGCTGGAGGAAAATACTCCCTTGTATACACAAAATGGAAAGAATAATTCACATAATTGCGTTGAAGTGTGTTTGAATAAACGATGATTATATGAAGACTTTGCAAATAAGTGCAAAAACTATTGTATAAACTGAAAAGTGTCCTTAAACGTTTTACCTTGACCTTGTTTATGTAATTTACATAAACACTTGCTTTTGTCACTGTCATTTTTATTGGTACCTATTTAATAATTATGGATATTCATATCATATTCTAAAATATTTGTATAATTTTACGCTTCATCATTTTTATTGCAACGATTACGATATAACGAACTAGGTTAGACGGGGTAATTATTTTAATGGATAAAATACATCCATTACAGGATTTATACAAATAGTGCGGTAGAAAACCAGAAGATTAAAATAAAACTAAAAACTAAAATTATGTCTAACTATAACTGGGTTATTCTAAATGCGCGTTTTAGATCAACGAATGCTATAAAACTCCCACATTTCGTGTTCACTGTTCGAAATAACGCAAAATTCGCGTTTAATGTCGGCAGATGGACGGGATGATTTACACCCGGTGTGATGTGGTGCGAAATGTTGTGTTTAAGCGATGTCTTGAAAATTATTACTTCTGTTATTTCTCTTGGCTAGTTCTTATATGTTTTGATGCTGTCTTTATAAGCCTTTATTTTGTTTTACTGATAACATTCTAAAAGGATCTGATAATATTCTGGCCCCATTTTCAGTGTGGAGTTCCTTATGTATCATGTATTTAAAATTTTGTATACATACTTATAAAAGCGGGATAGGACAAATAGGTGTGTCAAAAAAACATCACTCTAATTAATCGTACTTAAATATGTGTGAAATGTTGTTACTATTGATCATATGTAATTTAATAATTTTGTATATATATTATTTTCAATCTGATAGATCTGTGCCCTGTTTATCAAAAGCTTGTAACTCCCTTTCTAAAGGGGCCCACTGATTACCAGTCCGCCGGACGATATCGGCCTGTCAGTTGTTCGGAGCTGTCAAATTTTTGTTCTAACTGACAGGGCGATATCGTCCGGCGGCCTGTTAGTCAGTGGTCGGCTTTACAAAAGCTGTCAAAAAGGGACTTTATTACAAGTTACAAGCTATTGATAAACAGGGCATTGGTAGTAAATTTTAATTGTAAATGCTCCCCACGACATATTCTTCCCTTTTAACAGTCATATATTTTACTTACGTATAAATGCCGTATAAAACCATGGCCATATCTCCGAGACCCGATTCGATTGCTTGTCGCGTTTCCGTAAACGCGGACAATATGTCTTACCATATTTAAATACATGTTATTTGGATATGTAATGGCGGGAACAGACTGTGTATTGCCATTGGTACGCAAGCGCCGGCGGCTCGAGTACGTTAGTTATCCGGTGTATTTTGACCTTTAGATCATAGCCATCATAGGCAGGCGTGGCTCATTCCGCGATTTCGTAGCTTTGCTACAGGTAGCTAAAAGTACATCCGTTCCACACCAATTTTGGTGGCTAGCCATAAGCCGCGCGTGGCGCTGTCGCCACCTAGCGGCCATATCTGTCCTGATCGTAACATCAGACGCGTTTTGTTAGAGAGTGAGTCTTCTGTACCTAGTAGTATTATTTATTCTGTGTCATAGGGAGGTTTTTCTTCCCTGAGTCATTATCGGCGGGATGAATTTGTAGGTCATGCTGAATAACTTACTCTAAATGGGACCGACCTTACGTTGAAAAATTGGCTGTCCCATACCTAGATAAAACATCGACCGATCGATGATCAGCAGAAATGTATGAAGCATACATTTTTTTCGTGATTTCGGGGTTGGTCCTATAATAAAAGTTTTTCAGACCTGTGGCTAAAATTGAAAAAACACTGCATTTGTCTTATCGGAAGCCTAACTTTTATAAGTTCTCCTGAGCCTGAAGGCTTTATACTTACCCCGCCTACCCGTAATTGGTAAGTGATCGGAATGACACCTCATTGCGTGGGCTACCGGCTGATTTATAACTTGCGAGCGCGACTGCCCGGCAATTACTCGTGTTTACCTGGAGATGCTTACGTGACGATTATCTGTGCTCCACGTCGCGTCGCGGAAGATACCAACGGACGTATCATTACCGATACCATTACGAAATTTTATATTTATAGCTACAGTCACTGTGGAATACACCGTTTTGATATAATGGCTCTGAAGTGATTCGAAAACAACTTGGCATCATGTCACTCACCCCCGGTCTTTGCTTTCGCACAGCGTAAATAAAAAAGCCGCTAGGTACCTAGGTACCTCTAATAGAATACTACTGCTTCGAAATGTTTACCACTTATTTCAGGTGGGTGGTACCTATATAAGTGATGTCGCACTGTGATGTTGTTTATTGAACTAGTTTATTTATAGAAGTAATATCCACAATAAATTCGCCGTGGAAAATAATGTTGTAATGTTAAATTAATGTAGGTACTTAATGTACCTATCGCCTTGTACCATTAAAAAAATTGTTACTGCCTACTCGACGCAGATCCATACATTCGATTATATCAATTACTTTTATACAGAAACAATTCCCCGGCACACTATTTATGCCACCTGCGTATGAAGGCTGCTTGTTTGGTAGCACATAGGTACGTACAATAAAGCCAATAAAACACCAGGTATATGTATAATTATATACTGAGGACGTATATTTTATAGCATTAAACGATGACAATGACAAGCCTTTCTGATCTTGTTGGACTTTATTATACAGACTGTTGATTTAAAAGAGCTGATGCATCGCAAGTTATGGAAACGTATCCCAAAAGGTGCGCTCCGTTCTTTTGTATTTATTTTACACGTGGATTTTATTCTTATTCCTTATCCTCGTATTATGATGTACTCTTTGATGTGTATTTGCATATTCTTTGACTCGGATACGTCCGAGTGGTCGCTTTGTTCGTGATGATTCAATAACTCGGTGGAACCAAAATGATTCTAAATGTGTTTGAAATTGGGATGACTTTAATGTTTATGTTTGCCACCTTAAATTGCCATGATCTGCTCGAGTGTAACAAAAAACGTGTAATAGACAATGAGTTTACATTCGAAAATATGGAGGTGGTTGAACTCATAGACTCATAGTTTTTGTACATTTTTTGCTCCCTGTAAAAAAGTACGCTAGCATTGAGTGCGGAGACGGAGTGCGGGTCTGCATTGAGTCCAGCGATATAAATAAACTGACGGGTACTTACTTATCATACAGGTTTTGTAACTTATTCTGATACACATCGACGGTTGATCATTCAAATATTTAAAGTTAGATAAACAACTTTTATTTCATTAAATTATCACCAATATTATAATTCGCAACTAACTTGAATTATGAGCTAATGAATAAAGAATTCCTTAAGAGTAAACTAAGATTATCGGCGATATAATTTATAGATATAAGCGTCGATATGTATCATGAATATAAATGAGCGTTGGACAAAAACGAGATGTGTCTGCGGGGATAATAAGAGTCGTTCGACAGTTGCGTCTAGTCGCGTCCTTGAACGTAGAGCCTTGATGAGTACAATCAACCGGACAGCCAGGGCTACCACGAGGCTTAAGGCCCGATTCGAACTTTAAGATACGTTAATTAATAGATCTAGAAACGATATGGATTAGATATGTCAGTGTCAACTGTGACGTTTCTTCAAACAAAAACGTCACTTATGACACTGACACATCTAATCCATATCGTTTCTAGATCTATTAATTAACGTATGTTAAAGTTCGAATCGGGCAGTTAGTGTAGTCTAGCCAACAGCGCTCTTTCACTCTTATGTCTATCTGTGATTGGGAGTTTCCGGATCATCCCGACCCAGTTTCAACATTTTAATTACATCACAAAAAAACCTCGATATTTAGATATTGAATACCGGTTAATTTGTATGAAACATATACCGGTATTCGGTCCCTGCTCTGGTGTGACAGCTGGCGATAACATGCTATAGTTAACGTTATTTTGATCCACGAGTGCAAGTCATGCATTCAGCCCGTCTGAAATCAAGACTAGATCCCAAGCTATTATTAATACTGACGGAAGCGCTTAATTTACAACCATAGTTTTTAGGGTTCCGTACCCAAAGGGTAAAACGGGACCCCTATTACTAAGACTTCGCTGTCCGTCCGTCCGTCCGTCCGTCTGTCACCAGGCTGTATCTCACGAACCGTGATAGCTAGACAGTTGAAATTTTCACAGATGATGTATTTCTGTTGCCGCTATAACAACAAATACTAAAAACAGAATAAAATAAAGATTTAAATGGGGCTCCCATACAACAAACGTGATTTTTGACCAAAGTTAAGCAACGTCGGGAGTGGTCAGTATTTGGATGGGTGACCGTTTTTTTTTTGCTTTTTTTTGTTTTTGTTTTTTTGCATTATGGTACGGAACCCTTCGTGCGCGAGTCCGACTCGCACTTGCCCGGTTTTTTTATATAATGGATTCTCAGTTGTACCACAAAATATCTAGGGAAAAAACAGTCACAATCTTTATTGATTGGTGTACACTACTAGCACAGTGGAAGATTCTCAGTCACTCACACGACCACAAATCAAATTGTAATTATGTGGTACCGAGCTTCTTCATTTTAATTGTAGGTACCGCGCATTTTATGGGTCTCTGGTTTATTATCTTTAAGCGTCGAGATAGTTCATAAAACATGTGCTTCTGTTAACTCAAATGTATTTAATAATAATATGTAATTGTATATTGCTTAGCCGCTATTGAGTACGCATATATTCATTAAAGTCGAATAAAATGATCACAATATTGTGTATTATTGAGTATTTTGTTCAATTTTACTTCAGTTAAATATTTGATATGTTACAAGTATCAAAACGGTAATTTCAGGAAGTACTATAAAAATCTACTTAGTAAATGTAGGTGTGTGTGTGTACTTTTCCTATAACGAGGGTAAATCGTAATTAGTTCCCGAAGGTTACAACCCTAAGCTAAGATGTTGCGTAGGTGATGCTAGCAAGTGTAACAGCAAAAACTAAGACTGAAAATAAATGGGCGCGAAACGCCTATTAGCGCTGTGGCCGATGTCAGATAGTCGCCGATGCGGCCGTATTTGTAGTGGCCGATTACCCACCATCTCCCCCCGTTAATTGGCAATTTGACCCTTATTGCAAACGAATAAGGTCCAGCGATGGACAGTTAAGTGTTGCAGTTAGTATATCGCCGAGAAAAAACCGGCCAAGCGCGATTCCTTTCTCACAATCGAGAATTTCGCTCTATGTGATGTCGATGCGATGCATTGTACTATTGAACGGAACGTAGTTACGAAAGTATGTGTGTATCGGAGCACTTTATTGGACACGATTACGGTTTTATTCAGATACAAAGACGGACGCTCAATAAGGAATATGTAACTTTTAGACTTTTTTCAAATCTTTCAAAGTAATAATTTATATAATGTACTTACCTACCTGTCCTTTTCGTTATTTCGTTTAAACTTTGGCGGTTTAGCTTATGCGGCGGTTTAGTTACATGTTTTGAAAGAAACATGCCAGTGATGAGTGCATCATTTCACTCCATTCACTTCACTAACTTTCGCTGTTACTCGCCAGGGAGGTATGTACTTACTTTATATTAAGCTTAACACCAAAAGGTACGTGATAACAGAAACAATAAAAACACCACATCAAACAATTCAATATGATCACAGGTATCATTACATTAACTACCATATACACTCTAAAAAAAATTTGGTTGGCCCAATCAATATCTTGATAGTCGTAATCAAGCATCTTGATTCCATACGAGCCTAACAAGAACTTAGACACATCAAACAAGGTAATTCTGATTGCTATTACTATTGTTATGTAACTGAACCAATTAAGATCTTGTTCAATATTTACATGAAAAATAATTATACTAACTAAGGGCTTGATAATTATTATCATGATACGTAACTGTAACAACTAAAACAAACAAGTTAGTTTAACTAAGAAGTAAATCAATGTTAACATGAAGAATTACTGTATTAACTATTTGACCCAAATAAGTTCAACTAAGAACATGATTACACCGACTTATGCACCTTATTAGCCTGAACTAAGATATTGGTCAATTCGAATCTTAATTGTTTAATCATTTCAACTAAGATGTAAATCAATGTTAACATGAAGAATTACTGTATTAACTATTTGACCCAAATAAGATCAACTAAGAACATGATTACACCGACTTATGCATTTTATTAGCCTGAACTAAGATATTGTTCAATTTGAATCTTAATTGTTTAATCATTTCAACTATGAAGCTTGTTTAGTACAATACCATTCTTGTTCAATTGTACTATGACTTACTTTGTCTCATTTACTAATACATGCTAATACATTTCTTTCAGATCTCTAGTTTTTTTACGCGCCGTGCTGAATAATGCTGATGGTCCTCGTTGTTATACTCAAGGCATTAGTCTTAAATACTAATGTCGTAAATAGCTATTAGGGTTCATGTATGTGTTTAATTAGTCTCTACGTTTAGGTTACTATTTTTACTTTTGTATATCATGTTTTACTTTGTGCTCGTATATTATGTCAAATGAATTGCGTGGAATGTTTTATATCTAGTTATAAGTCTAGGATTCATGCTCCTTTCATACGTGCTTAATATTGTACCTATTTATAAGTCTAGGATTCGTGCTCCTTTCATACGTGCTTATAATTAACGAGATTGGCAAAAATATACATTACTGACTCTGCATGATACACCCACTAGTTGAAGAAGGTACCAAACGGCCTTGTGTTTTACTATATAAGGCAGAGCCGTTTCGTGGCTTATTCAGAGATATCAGAGACATCAAGAGAGCTTCACTCATACCAGCCTGAACACTCTCCAAGTGAATAAATCAAATATATGTGTTTTCATTTCACACAACACATATACCGGTAAATGGAGGTATAGCGGACTTCGAGACAGCACAGCGGCCAGCGCGTTCCAGCGGCGGATTTCTACGCTTCTCCCAACGAACCCCCACATCACGAAAAGCTACAGTCTACACTCCACAGTTTGGTCCTTTTGAAGCCGGATGAAGATAGAAAAACGTACGCGCTGAGTTTCAAGCGACATAGCTTAACTCAGACATCAAGATAGAAAAACGTACGCGCTGAGTTTCAAGCGACATTGCTTAACTCAGACAGCAAGAAAGAAACAAGTACGCGCTGAGTTTTAAGCGAACGTTGCTTGACTCAGACGGCAAGAAAGAATAAAGGACGCGCTGAGCCTAGAAGTTCGCTTCGGTTTAGACCCAAACCCTATACCTTTCCGTAACCCATTTACCGGCTTGCCGGACGGACCGTGCAGCGTCGTAGGACCACCTCCGCTCACGTGTCCTGGCAACTTTCGTTGCAAGTGTCACATGGTTGATGCCCACACACTGCTTTCGAACGTTCTAGGCATAGCACTTTGCCATTGCGGGAGATTCAGTGCCACGAGGGATCCACGCTTAGGGCACTGACGTTGCGCACGGCAACGGTCAGTCATAGGCATAGGCAGGTCAAGTTAGGGACCCCCCGCGTGTGTTAAGTGAAGTGGTTCCAGCCAGAAAGATGTCCGAAAAGGAAGAAAGGAGCCTACGATCACGCACCAAGGGCCCACCTGCGCCCGCACCGAACATGGATACCCCTACCCCCTCGTCTGGTAAGACTACGTCCAACGAGACTAATACGAGGAGCAAGGGCACCAGTGGCAACCCGAATGCTACCGGTGGAACCGAGTCGGTACACTCGGAGACGTTAGATGCCACCGTAGTAATTCGTAGTAGGTCGAATACGCTAGTGAATAAAGACACCGATGCGCCGCCGCCGCCGTCGCGGGCGCCGTCTAATCGCGAATTAAAGAATCGCAAATCGGTTAGGGAACGCGACAATAAATTGTCCGTGCTAATGGCCGAGCTCGAGGTTCATAAAGCCCGTCTAGTCGTTGCTAAGACCGAGTCCGACACTGCCAATTTACGGCTGCAGATTGCGCAATTGAAGGCGCAGCCTCGCGGCGGCAGTGACGCGACCGTCGAAGCTTCTAAGACAGGGTCCGTCACTGCAAATTTACGGCCGCAGGTTGCGCCACTGAAGGCGCAGTCTGTCGGCAGCAGTGACGCGACCGTCGAAGAACGTACTAGAATTTGGGTAGAACGACAAGCTAGGTTACAGCACGAGGTCGCGAAAGAAAACGTTAAATTCCCGCCGCCGAAAAAGACCGCGCAGCCGCCGCCGCGTGCAGCCGCCGACCGGGCTAGCAGACCGCCCCCGCGCGTTTTAGAGGTACCGCATGGTACCTACGCGCCAATGTACCATAAACCGCCGGAATTACCTGCATTCGGCGGAGATATCACCGAGTGGATATCATTTAGGGCAGAGTTCGAAGATACGTCGCCCATGTTTAGTGCCGTCAATAACGTCAGTCGGATTAGGCGCGCACTTAAGGGCGAAGCTCGGACGGCCGTAAAATCAATAATGTACACAGTTCAGGATCCGTACGAGATAATGGAAGCGCTGGAACGGCAGTTCGGCGACCCTGAGGAGATTGTTCTTACGGAAATTCATAATGTTAAACGCATGCCGCGTTTATCCGAAGACAATTCGAATATAGCCTCATTCGCCGCGCATGTAGCGAATGCCGTCGCCACCATTAGATCCTTGCGTCAAGAGAAATACTTGCACGCGCCTGAGCTCGTGAATAAAATCGTGGATAAATTAAATCTGATAGTGCGCTATGAATGGGCCAAATACAGGCAGTCTAACGTAGAAACACCCGGGTTAGTAGCAATTTCCGAGTTTCTTAACGAAATTAGTACTGCGGCCAAGCGCGTAAACCGACATAAGCCGTCTAACCGATCACGGAATGCAGTGAATGCGGTTTCCTCTGTGCACGAACCGAGAAGATCGAGCCAAGCTCTCTCTGGGTCTCGTGCCCCCGCGTTCTACCGTGATACGTCTAATAGATCGCGAAACGCGGTAAACGCTGTGCGCGAACCCAGTCGATTGAGCAACGCTCTCGCTGGGTCCGGCGCCCCCGCGTACTCTCGCGACGTTAGTTCGGATTCGGAGTCAGATTACCACGAAACGTACACGCGTGATACGTCTAATAGATCGCGAAACGCGGTAAACGCTGTGCGCGAACCCAGTCGATTGAGCAACGCTCTCGCTGGGTCCGGCGCCCCCGCGTACTCTCGCGACGTTAGTTCTGATTCGGAGTCAGATTGCCACGAAACGTACACGCGTGATACGTCTAACGGGTCACGGAATGCAGTGAGCGCGGTTTCCTCTGCGCGCGAACCCAGAAGATCGAGCCAAGCTCTCTCTAGGTCTCGCGACCCCGCGTTCTACCGTGATACGTATGATAGATCGCGAAATGAACGAAACGCGGTTTCCTCTGTGCGCGAGCCCAGTCGATCGAGCCACGCTCTCGCTAGGTCCCGCGCCCCCGCGTCCCTTCGCGACTATAGTTCGGATTCGGAGTCAGATCCCCACGAGTCATACACACGTGATACGGGAAATAGATCGCGTACTAATAAATCGACCGTAGCTCAAGTAAAGCACCGCGATGGCAATTTAAAGAAAAAGCCAGCGTCAACCGGAGCTAAGCCCAAGCGACAGATAGCGTCTGTCTCTGTCTCGCACGAAGCGTGCGCCATATGTAACAACGGCAAAGAACACGAAGTTAAGGAGTGTTCGAAATTTCTAGCCGCGACCGTACCTGAGCGCTGGGACTTGGCAAAGGGAGCTAAATTGTGCTTTAGATGTCTAGGCGCGAATCACCGTAAACTTTTTGGATGTAAATATGTCGCGTGTGGCATGAGTCAGTGCGAAGCCGGACATAATAAACTATTACACGGATTAAGCGCGGCCGCATCCGCGAACGGTAATAGTGTCCCGGCGGCACCTGCAGTACTCAATGTTAGGCTGCCGCAGACGTGTCTCAAAGCCATTCCTGAAGAGGCGTCGGAACCGTTAGGTACCGTCCAAACCCTCGCGCTATTTGACGAAGGCGCGGCAATGGCTTTGACGATACACGAAACTGCGGACAGCATCGCACCTGCGGTACAATTTGTTGGGCACATAAAGCCTAATACCGCGGAAGACGAGGCCTTACAACTTGCGAAACGACATTCTGAGACAGAATCATTAGGCGTTTCGCAGAAGGTACCTCGGGCCGACCCCGGCCAACGTGCGCTAGATTTGTTAGAAGCCACCTGCGAGAAGATACCGGGGGAGCAAAGGTATCACTCGGGCTTACTTTGGCGGTCAGATGACGAGAAACTCCCCGATAACCGAGCGCAAGCATTGAAACGGCTGTACAGTCTAGAACGAAAGCTAGACCGCGATGCGAAACTTAAAGCCGAATACGCAAAGCATATGTTACTCGACAAAGGTTACGCGGAGAAAATGAACTCGCCGCCGCCCCCCGAGGCACCCCGGACGTGGCCTCTGGCGCACTTCCCAACTTTTCAGCCGCAAAGCGGGAAAACGCGATTAGTTTGGGACACGGCAGCCACAGCTTACAGACGTTCGTTTAACAGCGCGCTGTTGGCTGGCCCCGACCTGTTAGAGTCTTTACAGATCGAAATAATTGAGCAAGATCGCGATACGTTACGTTTCGTTTGGTGGACAGGGACCGATTGGGACTCGCCTATACCCGTCTCACTCGCACCCGCGTGGCGATCGTTCATTATTAATAACGTACGATTAGTTCGCGCCACCGCTAGTATTCTGGTTGCCGCCGAGGTTTTCAAAGCCGCATTGTTCGCTAAGAAAACAGATATAGAGATAAATAAGGGGCATTTAGATTTAGCAGAGATATTACTAATCCGACGGAGTCAACATGCTGCATTTCCGGAGGAAATCAAGCTTCTGGAAACTGGGCGGCCACTCCTGAAGAAATCTCCGCTATACAAAATCGCTGTACAACTTGACAAAAACGGAATCATCGTACTAAATGCTAGAATCGATAAAAACACGCACATGCCTGTTTTACATGCAAAAGAAGATTTCGTCAAGTTATTAGTACAGCATTTTCATGCACTCTACAGTCACGGCAACCACGCGATCGTCATCAACGAGTTGAAAGAAAGAGCACCCCACGAAGAAGTTCTACATACTTTACTGCTAGAATCAGAGCACATAGTCAATTCCAGACCGCTGACACCAGTGAATCCAGATTTAGACATCGAAGCCCTGACGCCGAATCACTTTCTTATCGGTCGATCAAGTGCCATGTCGCCACTGGGTGTCTTCACAGACGCAATTATGTCGCTCTCTTCGTGGAAAACAGCGCAAACGCTAGCCGACCAATTTTGGAGGCGCTGGCAGCGGGAATACCGACCCAGCCTCCTCCCCAGGCCCGGTGCTCACCAAAACGTGAGAAAACTGCATGAAGGTGACGTAGTCATCATTGCTGATAGCTCCATGCCACGAGGAACGTGGCCCAGAGGCGTAATCGCCCAGCTATTTCCTGGCCCAGATGGTCATGTGAGAGTGGCCATTGTTCGCACACGCGCAGGTGACGTCCGCCGCCCAGTTTCTAGACTTATCCCCATTTACTCCGCGCATGAAGACGGTGTTGACACACGTGGGGGAGACTGTCGTAAATAGCTATTAGGGTTCATGTATGTGTTTAATTAGTCTCTACGTTTAGGTTACTATTTTTACTTTTGTATATCATGTTTTACTTTGTGCTCGTATATTATGTCAAATGAATTGCGTGGAATGTTTTATATCTAGTTATAAGTCTAGGATTCATGCTCCTTTCATACGTGCTTAATATTGTACCTATTTATAAGTCTAGGATTCGTGCTCCTTTCATACGTGCTTATAATTAACGAGATTGGCAAAAATATACATTACTGACTCTGCATGATACACCCACTAGTTGAAGAAGGTACCAAACGGCCTTGTGTTTTACTATATAAGGCAGAGCCGTTTCGTGGCTTATTCAGAGATATCAGAGACATCAAGAGAGCTTCACTCATACCAGCCTGAACACTCTCCAAGTGAATAAATCAAATATATGTGTTTTCATTTCACACAACACATATACCGGTAAATGGAGGTATAGCGGACTTCGAGACAGCACAGCGGCCAGCGCGTTCCAGCGGCGGATTTCTACGCTTCTCCCAACGAACCCCCACATCACGAAAAGCTACAGTCTACACTCCACAACTAAGATATACATATTGTTGTAATTGTAAATATGTATATAGATAATCTTAAAATGCTAGATTGTAAGTAATATTTGCATGCCTACACTCTCGGCGAGATGTGATGTTCGATTTAAGATGAATGTTACCACCTAATTTATGTACCACATTTCTGGCAAATAAACGATATTTCTATTTCTATTTCTATTTCTACATTTATTTCAGATCTTTTTGGCGATCGGCCTAGACCGGTTTAGCTTTACAAACACGGGAGGAGGCGTGCTTGTGAAATGTGAAGCCATACCGGTCTAGGCCGATCCTCAAAAAAATCTGGAATAAATCTGTAATCTGTATTACCTACTTAGTATTTAAGACTAATGCCTTGAGTATAATACGAGTACGAGGACCAGCATTTATTCAGCACGGCGCGTATAAAAACTAGCACAAAGGAAATTTATCACATTTAAACGAATAAGTAGTTAATAAAATATAACAACAAAGAAAGGGATAAAACATAATTAAACTAAATCAGGACCGTAAAGTTTTATGAAAAGGGGTAAATAAATAAAACAAAAAAGTATTATAATAAGATGTTATTTATTAATTTAAACATTTTGAAAGTACACTACACTCACAGTGTCACTGCGCGAGTTTGATTCGGATTTCACTGGTTATTTTTAGACAAGCAAATCACAGGATTCCACACATTTGACAGTTTAAAACCCGATCTTCACGATTGAAATTTTTATATTTGTGAATTTCAATGGCTTCTCTTACCAATCTTGGTATATAGTGGTGTCGAAATGACCTTGGGACTATGCAACTCGATCCAGTGATTAATTGTACCCGATTGTTCTTGACCGCAGCGATGTGTTCTTTAATTGATATGATATGATATGATATGATATTTATTGGTAAATATTTACATTTACAAGTCATCTTATTTACAATTATCTTACATATAACATTACAAAACATTACAATTAATAATAACATTTTATTAAATACATATATTCCTATATAATTTAGTAGGTAAGCGATTGAGCCAATGACCCGTGGCTATCGAAGAACTCGTCAATGGTATAGCAAGCCATTTCTAGTAGGACGGTTTTTAGTTTGCGGACAAATATTGCATCGCTAGAAGCTTGCTTAATTTCATGGTCGAGTATGTTGTACAGTCTGAGTTCTGCAGGCAATAATGCGTTTGGTCTGCCCAATGTGCGAACTACCACAACTGCACTCAACTTTGTACACACCAGGTTTTTCCAGAGGAATAAGTAATTGAATGAGCTTAACGCAACTGCATGCTACTGAGACTCGACTGCTCGCTCGCACGGTGGCACACGCCGCGAGAGGGGCGCGGGCGGGGCGGAAAGCGGGTGTACAGGCGCTCCCCCCGCTTATCTCTTGATTGATCGGATTAACCGATTATTTAATTTAATTATTAAGAAAATCGATTTAACAAATAATTCTTAGTAGAATGGAATATTAGTTTCGTAATGAATACAATAATTTGATCATAATGGGATTGAATGTTTTATCTTCGTTGTTCTAAATATTGTATGTTTAGTTGATTGAACTACCAAATCTTATGTAAATCAACAAAGACAAAATAATCAAATAAACTATTAAAATGTTCATAACTATTAACATATTTATCTGTTTTAATTAATTTGTTAAGGATTGAATTAACCTACGTTACATAATTATGCCAACAAGTTAATAATAGATGCAAAGTATACAATTGTTAGGATTAATAACATACCTACTTTATTAGTTCAATCACAGATACACTTATTGTTTTAAGTAATCAGCTTTCTTTGATTTATATAAGATCGTTATTGTTGTAATTAACTTAACGTCAACTAAGAGAAAACTGCTCTTAGTTGGTCTTCATTTTTTAGAGTGTAGGTACAATAAATTCCGCTGTACAAAGTGACAAACCAACCCAAGAACCGAACTTATTAAACAAAATACCAAGAGATAATTATTCTTGTACTGAATTAAAATTGAAGTCCATTAGTCAGGCACGTTTTACAAAACGAATCAAGCAAGTAAACATGTCCCTGTTTAACTTCAATCGTATCTCGGGCTTAACCCGTCAACTTATCGAATATAAATTCTCTTAATAATCGTTACCAATTACGTGAGCGTTCGGCCTCGGAACCCTCTAGTGTGCAAAAAGGTTCCAACGTCCAGTAACTACGTAGGATTACAATCCTTTTACCCATTTGCTTAAGGAACATTTTAAATTGCGCAATGCTCCTATGATTGGTGCTTAGCGCGAATGACTGCCGCGAAGCCGGTCCGCGTATCTGGAGATATGCTGGACATTATGAAACCGCTGCTGACAAACTACCTAGTGTTACGTGAATGTGCCCTTTCAGACCACTCGCCACGGTCTCACGAGTTAGCTTATTATTTGGATAACCTTATCAAAATAATAGACGGGCTCGATTACTTCCCGACTTGAAAGCTGAGACCATTTTCACAACTTTCACAAGCAATGCTTTTCCGTTGTGCTGGATTGCTAATGGTGTTACGGAGCAAGGGTTTCTAATAATCAATACTTACTTTTTATTTTCTTTTGATCATTCATTAGGTTCCCATTAGTGCCCTTTGTATCTCGCCTTTCAAGGTCTTTATTTTAATCGCAAAGGTCACGCAGGACACCAGGCTCCGAAAGGTTAATCCTCCCGATTACCATTAAACAATAAGGAAAGATATTCAAGGTCGTTAGCAATTTATTAATCTTAACTGATAATTATCTACCGCAGATACGAACCGTGTAATCGCAATTGGCGGACAATGACATTTAGGCGCGACCTCTCTGTGCGCGCCGACACCGCACCGATCGGTTATCACGGCAGTCAAGTTCACGGCCCTACCGCACCGCGAAACGCTTCCTACTCGCACAAATTGCTCAATACACTCTTCCGTATATTGAAAATAAAAATGGAGTGCAACAGGCGAAACAATATTATTGTGGATACGGGATTTAAGAGCGACCTTTCTCCTGCTGTATCGCGCGATTTGATATCGCCCGTGGCTGGTTTATCGCCTATCGCGGCGGTCAAGTTCACGGCCCGGTCCGACGTCCGATACACCAGTGCGAAACGATTTCTCATTCAACAGTTAAGTAGGTACCGTACTTATTTCTTGTACTGTAAGTACCTAAAGATCTGTTGCGTCGAATTCACCAATGAAAGAATCCACACCTACCACACCAACCACAGTTACAATTTTGGAACGATAAAGGAACATGCTATTCAGTAGGTAATCACAAATCAATCTGACCCGATATTCAGGATTTCAGGCTTTTTTTTACCTGAGTACTAAGGAATACGAATAAATCATAGTAACGAGATAAATATAATCGCAGATTTTACCCTAGCTAAGTAGGTTAACTTTCGTTTACCTATGTGTTAACATTGAGCCAATAGAAACGACCTTTTACTGTCTTTTGTTAAAGTCACGAAGTATGTGAAAGGTAGCTCTCCATTTTACTTGTATCGAGCATGATTTATCTTGGCTTCGACTTGCCGAAGGCTAGGAAGATGTCAATTGAGCATGCTCACCCGAAGGCTACACAAATGAGGACGCACCTTAACACATCTCGCAGACGCTAGAAACCGCTCAATTATGCGCGGTACGTGTTTGCGCGTGCTAAGTGCTTTCTAGCCTCATTCATTACGCATTTAATATCATCTCCGAACCTCAATAAGCGATAATTTCGTCTGTTGTTCTGCCGGCGTTTCCCGGTCATCGACCCGACGATCTGTTTGTCGATTGTCGACATCCACACTCGTAGTTAATAGCAAAAACAATTTCAACACAAGGATAGTTTTTGTTGCGTCACTGCGTCAACGACACTGCCGAGAACAGCCATTTACTTGGTTAAATGGAAGTCTTGTTGGTTTTTTCAATTATTTCATCCTAAATTGGTAGATTTATTGATGTATTTTTGCAATATGTTCTGGATTTTCGCGCTTCGTTAGTAATCAATTGTTGCGCTCGTTGCGCTATTATTCAGCACTTTGGTTTCGGTTTTTCTCAAAAATAAAGCCTTAGATTTAACTTTTAACTATACCGAACGTCATATCCAACACTTTCTGATTTTTACCGAGCAGATCAGATGATTCAGAGATTTTCTTGACATCTAGAAACTGTAGAGGAAATATTATTATCAGGCGGTACATACGTATATTGAAAGTTAAAACTACAACCTAATATACAACAGCCATTTGCGAGATGCAATATTTCTCAGCACTGCTATAACTTTTACATAGTTTCGCTTGTTAGCTAGGAGGTATCGTGAATAAAATCGACACCGAAGACCGTAATGTATGCGATAGCGATAGCATATTGTTTGTTTGAGGCCCGCTGTCAGATATAAATCTCCGCAGATCACGAGCCCGTTAATGTGATATTCGTGTCGGCGCCGTCTGTATAACCGTTATCCCATTGTCGATTCAAATGCTCAGAGCTTTCATATTTGTCTATGTAGCAATTGTATTATTTCGCTGCATGCCCCAGATGGTACAGAAAGCTCTGATTCGAATGTGTTTGAATTCGCCAGGCCTTATTCGATCGGAACAGTTATGCTGATCGCGTCATTAGTCGCAGCTCTGAGTGGCAGCCGAGTTGCGAAATAATACGTGTAATTGGGAATGGAATGGACCACCTACTTGCGTCCTTGTTGTGGTCAGGCTCTCAGGCTTGAAACATTGTAAGATCAGATATTATCTGTGATCAGCACGCCTAACTTTTTATTAATCGACCAATCCACAACGGCGGCAATTAATAAACAAATATTAGCTGCACCATCAATGCATCCCTGATATTTTATGGATTATTTAGTGGGGAATCCACTTTGCCTTAACCTAGTTTGTTTTGTTAGTGTCATGATTCTAACAAATGCTGGTATAACAGTAAATTCTAATACCGAAATCCGAGCTGGATATAAAATAACAAAAGTGCAATTGCGATATCATAAAACCTGGACTGTTGGTAATAATTTTACCTTAACCACGGCTAGTTTTTATTGTTTATAAATTCATTTTTAGTTGCAAGTAAACCTGCACGTAGGACAAGTTTATGGGGTAGTTTCCACGGCGATTGATATGCGGCCGTGATAAGGCCGTCGGCCACGCGACATGTGCTCAACCCCTTCCAGAGGGTTGTTCGCCCTTCCGCCTTATTGATTAGCACCCTCGCCACCAGCTTAATAGTAAAAACAACACTCCGAATAACCCAGCGTTTATTCATTGCCTAGGTACAGAATTATATAGAGTAGAGTAAGTACTAGATTTTCAATGAATAAGTTACGCTACAGAGCCACGATGATAACAATCGTTGATGGAAAACGCCAATCGAAACTTAAATAATGTATGGAAATTGATGACGTGACATTTCGTAGCATCTGTCCGATGTACGATAGTCATCTTGGCTAAACCCCCAGATATTTAAAGTCGAACAAGGTTCAAATTTTTTCGGAGGTAGGTACCTTATACTACAACTGCTTACGCTCAAATTCCTACTTGAGACTGTTCGACGGCGCTACGGCTTGCCTCTCACGATCTAGGATTGAAATTGACGGAGCATTAAAATATGATCACGCCTGTCAGCTCTCCATAAATAACACTAATGATTTCCTTCTCGTTTTTTAGAATTACTGAACTGAAATAGAGCAAGATATTTATAACTTCTATTAAGAATGTGGGGCGCTCTAAATTTATACTCACAGTCAGGTGTTCACTGTTCCGATTAATGGACTACACAGCTGTTAATTAAATGGCATTGTCATTTTATTAATCCGCGATCAAGTATGTTAATAGGCAATACCATTTACAGGAACATATAGCCAGTCATTAAATTTTATGTCGCCGCGCATATGAGATTTGAATGGCTAGTTGGTGTGTATTGCGGTCACCTAGGGCCATATACGTAGACTACCCCTCATAGGCTCAAACGTGACTGCGTTTACGAAGACTTACAGTTATCAAATCTCCCTGGTCGTTCCCTCTCCAATGTGCCCTTTGGCTTCTGTCCATTCACACCTCTTTTAGACTTTCATCAGAGCAAAGCTTAGAGGAAATCGAGTCCTTTTCTTCGGTCCACTTAGTTTGAGACTGGCTTCTACACTTAACTGTGATAAAAAAACTGTGATAAACACAAACAAAATGCCATACAATACCATGATTCGAAACCGACTTCACCGACTAGGATAGAACCTGTTAAAACCATTTGACAGTTGACTCAAACGACAGCCAATCATTTTCATTTTATGTCTTGCGTAGTCATCACTCATTTCTTCTATCACGCAATTCGCGCATAACCAATAGGTTCCATCTAATAAGTAAGTGATCTGCGTCGTTACAACACCTCTGTCGTGGCAAATCGCTGCTCGGCAATTGCACTCACCTCACTCGCTAACTCGCAATAATGATATTTATTAAAGTAACGAAATATAGGTCTTGCCTTTTACGGCTTTGATTTGCTCAGATTATGACTGACTACAAGAATTACCTAAGCTACATGTTATTTGTGGTTTCTATTCTATACATGACTGATATCTATAACCTTATGATCGAATGTCGTTATCTACCTAAAGTCCGATAGACTAAGTAGAGAACTGTAAACTATTTCGATAAATAAGTGCCTATAACCTAAAAAAAACTAATTAGAACCTTTTCTTGTCAACAGTTCGTAGCACAAACGCCGGAGAGCGCGGTCAGCAGCAGCACGTCGTCGTCCTCCTCCTCTTCGTCCTCATCGTCCTCGTCGTCTTCCGACTCGGACTCGGCCGAGGCCGCGGGCTCTGCGCACGCCTCCCCGGACGACTCCAGCGCTGCCCTCGTCGCTGCTTGCCAGCTGCAGGTAATGTGTACTAGCCTGACAGTTCCCTCCATGCCCATCCTCGTCGTCCTCCGACTCGGACTCGGCCGAGGCCGCGGGCTCGGCGCACGCCTCCCCTGACGACTCCAGCGCTGCCCTCGTCGCTGCTTGCCAGCTGCAGGTAACATTTGTATTAGTGTGTACTCGCTACGGATCTGTGTCCGGCAGTTCGGCTTGCCTCGGGTTTTTGAAGTTAGCATTAACAAGGTTCGACGGTTGATGCCGCGGCTTTCGCTATTTACAAGTATGTAAAAACAAGTCGTTATTTAAAATCCTCAAAATTTTGTACAGGAGTAGTATTACCTATATTCCAAATTGCAAAATCATCGTGACGATTCAATTGAGTCCTAAGCTACCAACCTTAGAGCTAATATCTTTTGATAAATAAATAAATATCTTCTGGTATTTACTTCGCTAAGACGCTAACTTGAAATTTATTTCCAGGTTATCGATGATGCGGACCTCGCGGAACTATTTCCGGAACAAACATCGAGCGCGGCGACGCAGCAGCCCAACTTCCCCGCGTTTGTCGGCGCCGCAGCAGCTGACAACGATGACAAATCCATCGCCGACAATGGTGAGTACTGCGCTACACGCCCTCCTAATATCTATCAAGTCTACGAGTCGCTGACATTTCATGTCTATTTCAGGAGACGGGTCGAGCAGCGAAATGGAGCTCACGCCGCAGTTAGTGACGGCTGCGATACAAAGGGCGACGGCGGATTCGTCGGGCTCGGAAAACGAGTGCTCCAATCCGGGCGTCTCGCACCCGAGCACCACTCATTACGCGTCTAGTCTGTTGCAACAGTTTAATGCGCAAACACAGCTACTTAGCAGTAGCACCGCGCCGCTCACGCCCATCCCCACCGTCACGGCGCCGCTTGCCTGCGCGCTGCCCGCGAACTCCATCGAAGGCGTCGGCACCGTCAGCGACTGCGTTCTAGGCCAAATAAACACCTTGCCCGATATACCGCCTATAGCAACTAACTTCTTAAACCCCACACAGCATCTGAGCCCCCAACAAACGGAGGAGCTCTCGCAAATCAATCAAGATCTCGAAGAGATCACTTCAGTATCGGAATCGGTGGGGATATCGATACCTAATCCACCAAGTCTCGAAGACTGCGTGGATAATAATGACTTTATGAATATAGATATTACACAGGGTAGCTCAGAGCTCGGAACCGCAAGTGATATGTTGAAATGCTCTTCTTTATCTGTAGTTAGTTCTGATCTAAATCCAATGAGTCATATTGATCCTCAGAAATTAGATACAATCAGCACAAATTCTGTTGAATCTCAAGAAGATGTTAAGAATGTTATTGTAGAATCTAGAAGAAAACGAGGGCGACCTCGGAAAGTCAGAGAACCTGCAAACGATTTCAGGAGTAAAGCAGTAGAATCTCACGGTGAAGGAAAATCTGTACTAATCGGTATAAATGATTTTCATAATAATGATCCGCCTAACGTCTCCCCCGATTCTGGTATACTTTCCAATCACAATTCTCCTACACATTCCCCGCTACGGCGCCACGACATCGACGAGCCGCACGGCAGGCAGAGCAGAAAGTCTGTGCAGAAAGAAAATAACACGAGGGAAAGAAGAAACATGAGATCTAAATCTGCAAGTAGGAATACTGCGCACTTGCGTTCCGACTCCAGTGATAGTGAATACCAGAAGAAGAGAATAGAAAATGAAATTAAACAAATCAAAACGGAAGCGCCCTCCCCAGTCCCGTTAAAGCAAGAACAAAATAAGTTCGAGAAGGCTAAGAAAAATGACCACAAATTAGACATAGCCGCACTTGATCGAATGCTCTACGCGACTGACCGAGTGCTGTATCCTCCAAGAAAGAAGGTCGGGAGGAAACCTGTAAACAAAACTAAAATTACAAAGAGTCCCAAGGCGGCGAAAGATAAAAACCACTACGACTCTGCCGATAGTGAGGAGGAGTCGGCACCGGCCAACAGGTCCGTTTTATCCGGGGTTTATGCTAAACGTAAAGAAGTTAACAGCAAGCTGGCAAACCTTCCCAAGAAGAATACTAAGTCTTTCACCAACACGTGGAGAGATAATCAGAGTGAAAACGAAGCCGCCGCCGACGACCCTTTGGACCCGACGTGGAAAGAAATTGATCTAAACCCCAAGTACAAAGATATTTTGTCTGGTTACAAAAGCGATCACGAGTTCAAACCGTACAAGAGCTGCAGCAGGCTGATGGAGTCCGGTTACAAAAGTGACTACGGGTGTAGATCGGGTTACAAGAGCGACTACTATCGTTCCGGGTACAAAAGTGACCACAAATCTGGTTACAAGAGTGACAAGTCCGGTTACAAAACGGATTACAGTGTCAGGAGCATGAGGCGGCGCATGAGGAAACTCAAGAAAACGAGATCAGTGAGGGACAGGTCTTATTATAAAAATCAAAAGCATTTCGTCTCCGATCAAGAGATTCTATCATTAGCTAACAAAACATTTAGCAGTCTCACTCTTGGCCACAGTTCAAGTGACTCAGATTGTGAAAGTTACTTGAGAAAACCTAACGCTAGTCCTAAATATGTCAGTGTTTGTACTAAATACCCAGTGCAATCGAAGTATAGCTTTGGTTTCACGAAAATGAACCGTAAACATGTACTTCGATTGAATTCCTCGGACCCGTTTGCGCCGGGCCCGGTGTTCAGTGGCCTGCAGAGGCCGGTCACTACATATAACATATTTAAAGTTAGCCACAATAACAACAATACCCTACTCAAATCTCCATCAAAATCAAACCATTCTGGACGAAATTTGCCTGGACTGAAACCGACATTTACGCATAAATTTGGAGCGCTGCCAATCTGTACCGTTTCGAAATCGCACGGATCTAAAAGCAATTCTAAAACGTCTCCGAAAAAGTTGAAAAATTCAAATACACAGTTCTCACAAAGCGCGAAAAAAGAAAGCCATGCCAAGCAAATTCCTAATGTTTTCGAAGGCGCCAAAAATAGCTACATTCCGAATAAATCACTCACCAGAAATGTTTTTCTAAACGTCAAGAAAACGCAGATGAAACCGTTGCTGCATGTTCGAAAACACAGAAGGACTGTAGTTCTAGCGCCGCCCAAAATCAATTTAAAACCTTCCGAAAGGCCTTCTAGAATTACCATCAAAACCGAGAACAAACATCATAGGCATCGAAGTCGAAGAAGACACAGATCGAGATCGGTGTCACGATGTCGAGAGTCATATACGAAATCTATAGACACGATAGATCAAAAGTTCACTCAGGACATGGACAGCTTAATAGGGAACTTTATCAAGTTGTGTCAAATTGCACCTAAATTAATAACAGGCATTGGTACGCCTCCAGTAAAAAGTGTCGACAAGCCTCCGCCTGAACCAGCAGCCGCCCCAAAAGTAGTCAAAAGGGGTTCCAAAAAAAGAAAGACATCTGACAACCAGGAAACAGTCACACCCACTACGAAACGAAGGCACAAAAAACAATTAACAGAATCTCAAAGCAAGGGCGGCAAGGACACCAATGAGCACAAATTACCTCTTAAAAAGAGACATTACCACATCAATTCATCCACAAGCAACTCCTTAAGTTTGAGTTTAGTTACAGCTGAGTTTGACGAAAACTTGAAAAGTGGAACTAATCCTGAACAATTTCTGTGTACAGAGACAGACTGCATGGGCGAATTACGCAGTAACAGTCAGCAAGAATCTCCAAAACCAAAAGTTTCACACGAGAAGGTAAAAAAGGGTTCTGATAATGTCAAAGGTGCTCCCACTTCAGCAGTGAGTCAAGACCCCAAACTACAAAACTCTGATATTACAATTAAGGTGTCAAAAACTACTTTCAGCTCCGTGACTGATAACCTGGTCGTGAAAGTCGACGAAAGTAGTCCGTGCCTAAGTAAAAATCATTCTCCAAATTCCTTGAACGCCACTGACGATGAACTCTCTATAAAGAAACCAAGTGCAGAACAATCAGAACTATCGAAAAGAATTTTCGAAACATCTGATAAGCTCAAAGCTGTGCACAAAATAGTTCACGATTTAGAAAAATCATTGCCTAAAACCAAGGAATCTGATATCAAAACAGAAACATTGAAAATGGACACACACAGAGTTTCTTCTCCTAGATCGGAAAGAAAAGCTTCTCCAATTCGCCACACGGCACCTATTGTAACACCAAAAAAGCGACACAGACTAGAGGCCGACAAAATTATATCTAACTCTAGTTTGGACCAAGTTGTACAATCTTTATCTAAAAAGTTAGCAGAAGACAAAACTGCCGGCGCGAATATTTGTAAAGACGTCAATCAAAACAACTCCAAGGAAGAGATAAAAGAAGACCAAAAATCTGAATCCGTATCACCTCATAATGAAACATCCGCGAACAATTCCTCTTCCGATCCATTAAAGAGCATGTCAGCTCGATCGTTATATAAAAGTTCAATACTGCCTGCCCAGAAATCAGAAATAATGACTCGTAAGAAAAATAGGTTAGAAGGCCTGACAAGTAATTTAGTTTCAAAGATAAATCCAAGTGCAGCGACCAAGGTGTTGGACACACTTCTGAACAACAATATACGGAAATCAATAGAATCCCGTATCCTTGAAAAAGAAAAGGTAAACTCAGATCCAGTTAAGTCATCAGACAACAAAGGCAGAGTGAAGGAAGTTGCTCAAGTCAGCACTAGAGCAACTGTTATTAAATCCCCGGTGTCTAAAGGGAAGGTAATGGACACAAAAAAGACAAAAGTATCTGATCTGGCTATCGAACAGTCTTCAGTTGTCAACATCGACAAACCAACGGGCATTTTCGAGTCGTCAGTCGATTTGGAAGATCAAATACCTAAGTCGTCTATCTGCGTCTCAAATGCATTAGGAGATGCGAAGTCTAAATTGAAATCTAAAAGTTCAGACAGCAAAGGTATAGCGTGTCTCCTTACGCCGATAGATACCGAGTCGGAAATCCCATTACCTTTAATTTCCGAGACGCCGGAACCGATTATAAGGCCGAAGCGAGGGGAGTCCATAGCGTCTGTATTATCAGATAAAATCCAGGAGACAAGTAGCCACAACTTACGTCAACCCAAAAGAAATCTTAATAATGAGAATGATGACGGGCGTGACAAGAAGAAAAAGAAAACCATTAACAACATTATAAAGGAAAGCAAACTCTCCATGTTATCAACTAAACTGCTGGTCCCTAAGATTCAAGCAGAGAAGCTGTCTATGGCCGAGTGTATGAAGAAAATGAACTTACCAGAAAAGAAATCTGAGGTCACTGATTCCAGCGACAGCAAAACAGGGGACACTACGAAGAAAAAGACAAGGAGGCGGAAAGCTATTAACAGAACTGGTTTTCCAAGCGTCAAGAGGAAAAAGAAGAAATTGGATCCTAATAGTAGTCACAACGCGACTACGTCTGACAGCCATCTGACATCCGAGGACACTGATAACAACTCCGCGTTTGACAGAGTGCCTAAAGACGGAGAAGCGATGAACAGTTTCTTGGAACGCACTAGTAACAAACCGGAACTCAAGGTTGTACTAAATAAAGACGAATGTCCGAGGCAGCAGGCTCGCCTCACAGTCGTGGCTCTTGAAAAATTGCAAGGAAAGGTAGTCAATGAAAACAACAACAAAACTGCTGGCAGTACATTGACCCCCAACACAGCTAAAAAGAGCAGTGGTTCATCCATCTTGAGAGCTCCGGCTCTACAACTGAAACAATCTAAGACTGATAAGGAAATCAAAAATCACGTGAATAAATGGGAGGTAATGAGTGAGACAGACAGCATACCGTCGCTGACTAGCTCTCTCGGTAACGACCCTGAAGACAGCATACCGCTCAGTTTGCTAAACCTGAAAGCCGATAGGCCGGCAAGTCAGATGGAAGGCTTGAAGCGCAAGACCCGAGCGATGTCTCCCTCTCAAGAAATCGACGAAATTCTTACCAAGAGGAAAAACGTCGAGAAAAACAGCAAAGTAAGTTTGCGACCAAAATCGAGTTTGGCCGTTTTGTACCCTTGCGAAAGGAGATTAACTAGAAGTTCGGACAACACCAATGAAGAAGGAAAGAGCAAAGCCAAAACCGATCAGAAGGTGGAAACCCCGAAAGAAACACCGGCTAAATCGGTGAAACCCTCTATCACAACAAGGCGAAAGTCTCGCTCGTGTCAAATGAACAAGAAAACCGCCGAAGTCCACTCAAGTTCACGAGAAAGTTCACTAGATACGGTCACAAGTCGCAAGCCGTGTTCTAAATCTCGCGAGCCGTCGGTGGATACCCTGCGAGACCACGACGAGAACGACCCGCTGCCGCTGCACGAGAAAGAGATAGACTTCGAGAAGAGCATCGATGTGCTGTCGAAGAGCATCATCAGCAAGAAGCGGGTGGCGTCATCGCGTGACGACAGCCCGGCCGGCAGCGACCGCGAGAAGCCCGTGTCCAAGCGGAACCCGAGGCTGAGGAAGAAGTTCCTCGTCGCCGGCTTGTTCTCCGACTACTATAAGGAAGAGTAAGTAACAATAATACCTCTTCCTATACTGTTATTCAAAGGACGTAAATCGCTTTCTGAACAAACAACTTCCCTTTTTAAGTTCATTTTTAGAATCCATTTAGCTTTAACTTAAATATACATAATTGGTTTAAATGAGTACTTTATTGCGCGAGGAGAATTAATTAGTATTTTAATGTGATAAACTTATATGGTTCTTACACACGGCAGATAAATATCAGCCGCGTATTTTGTATAGCATTAAATTGAAAAATATAGCGAACTAAGGCGTTTTTATTTGTACATAAGATTTTCATTCGTCTTTAAAATACAGCATATTTACAATAACTAAACTTTTTTTTAGTAACAAACCATCGGGTAAAACCAAAGCTGCACCGACAGCCGGGGCAGTAATTCCCTCCGGGCTGCTCGCCCCGCCACCGTATTGCGAGCGCTGGGTGCGGCGCCGCGCGCAGCCCTACGCGTTACCATACGACATCTGGTGGCAGCACCACTACAACCAACCAGTGCCTTCGTGGAACTATAAGAAGATACGCACAAGTGAGTAGTGAGCCATAGAGGGAGCGGAGAATTCTCGGGGTCCTTATTGCTACGCCGCCGTACTTTGAGTGCCAGTTCTAGATAGAGATCCAGGCGATAGAGATTTCACGTATGAAATTCACTCAAAATTGTAAAAACAAATATTTGTATCAAATCTCTATTTCTTTTATTTCAGTCACATGCATAAAATTACAGCTAAGGATGCCAAAACGCTTATGCGGTAGGGACAATACATACAATCAGAATCAATCATAGTCTAAAGATTAAAACAATACCCCCTTATTGAACGCTACGCCTATCGTGCGTGGCGCGTCGTCGTGAACCTTGTCAGAAAGTCTATTGACGTCTTTGGCGGTGAGTATATCCTCAAACTGTATTGTTACAGACGTATACTACGACGTGAAACCATCAGCGGAGGAATGCGAGAGCGTGGCGTGCCACTGCGCGCCGACCTCGAGCTGCAACGAGGACTGCATCAATCGGCTCGTGTACGCCGAGTGTTCCCCGCAGCTGTGTCCGTGCGGGTGAGTATATAGTATAGACCCGATTTCACGTTCGTGGCGGTTGTACTGCCACGGCAAAAGGTTCAATTTTAAATGGCACGCCTCTGCCTACATAGTTTAGTAGTCTAGTATATTTACATGCCACTTAATACCCATTGCTGAGGGTCGTTGCTTAGTGGACAAATGTTTATCTAGCTTGCCCGATTTTCGGTTATATATATCTCAGGGACTTATGCACCAACAGGAATTGATGCTTGAAACATTCAGGTGTTTCAAGTAACATTAATGAAACTATTTTGATTACAGGGACTTGTGCAAGAACCAGCGAATCCAGCGGCACGAGTGGGCCGGCGCCTTAGAGCGTTTCATGACGGAGAACAAGGGCTGGGGCGTGCGGTGCAAACAGCCCATCACCTCCGGGGACTTCATACTCGAGTACGTCGGCGAGGTGGTGTCCGACAAGGAGTTCAAGGTAGTACATCTTTTGGTTTTCTTTGGCCCTTCTAGCTGTAAAAGTACTGCGCTTTTCGAAAGTCAGCAGCAAGCAAGTGTCAGACTAAGACGTTACGTCGAATGGTTCAGCGTCGTGCGATTATGTTGTTAGAAACTGAACGATTGAACATCGCATTCCGTGTCAGTATACATGTAAAAACTTGTCCACCTTATACGTAATTAATATCACTGTTTTCATGTGTTCTGTGTCTAAACTACGTTGCAGTTTCTATCAACATCAAACTTTGCAGACAAAGCGCATCTTACGAGTCGCAAGATTTTGAACCTTCTATGCTGTAGTCATCCATATTTAATATATGAGCGCCAATGAGGATTCGAGCTCGTGTGTAAATATGAATTATCACTTACTACCAAGCAGAAGGTTCAATTCAAATTCCGCGCGCCGATTCTGGTCGTTTGATGTGAATTCTACTACAGGATTTACCACTATAAAACGGCAAGGTTTGCTCTATTTGAGTGTCCTAACAGAGTTATTTGCTACCAGGAGCGCATGGCCACCCGATACGCCCGCGACACGCACCACTACTGCCTGCACCTAGACGGCGGGCTGGTCATCGACGGGCACCGAATGGGCGGCGACGGCCGCTTCGTCAACCACTCGTGCCGGCCCAACTGCGAGATGCAGAAGTGGACTGCCAACGGTAAGTCACGACGGGCTAAATGGCTAAATAGGTTCCTACAATAGAAAGATTCCGAAAAAATTTATTCAATAATGCTAATTTCATCCGAAATCCGATGCGGGCAGTTAGTTGCACTATTGCTTTGTGACGAGTAGAAGATATTTTTGTAGAAGAGGCAGTGAATTAACTTGACGTTTCTGGTGTTTTCGTAAAAGGGTTTTCTAACAAATAACCCGAAATGCCGTGATATTCTAGTGCCACATTTACTAACTATGATCAGTACATGAAATGTGCACGAAACCCTTTATACGTTGGAAGAGTCTTTACCATATTAATTTTAACTTTTCGCGTTTTACTGTTGTAAGCATTTTTCTGATGTCATGTCAAAGTTAAACAAAAATAGGCAAAAAATAAAATGATTCTGCAATTATTTTGTCACAGTTGATACTAAATATAGTACCTAATATTAATGTAACTGAGTACGGTTTACAGGCACATTCAGAATGGCGCTGTTCGCCCTGCGGGACATAGAGCCGGGAGAGGAGCTCACGTACGACTACAACTTCTCGCTATTCAACCCGGCGGTGGGACAGGTGAGGGACAATCAAGTTAATCTTAATTAACACGTTGTGTATCAGAAATTAAAAAACAGTGATATTTTTGATAATGAATTACCTCTCAGAACCCTAAAAAAAAACAGAACATGTGATTATGGTTATAACAGCCGATTGCAGATAAAAAAGGCATAAAAAAATTGATATGCTTTATTTTTAAATTCCTTCCATTTTTTTAAACTTTTAGTAACTTGTACAAACAGCAACACTCCTTACTGTACATTCGTGAACCTTATTACAAAAGGCATAAGGTCCATCGATGTACAGTTAACAGTGTGGGCGATGGTACAGCTGTAGTAATTTCAATTAAAATTTCTCGTACAACCAACCAGTCTAGCAGTAGTTTTCTCATATTTAGTGACTGTAATTTACATAAATATTTCCTCTTTCAGCCATGCAAATGCGACTCCGAAGACTGTCGCGGCGTAATAGGCGGGAAATCTCAACGTATCACCAAACTCCCCGTGAAAACGCAAGCGCGGACCGCGTCCAACGAATCCCAGGGCTCCACCAGCCAGCCGCGCGTCGGTCGCCCTCGCAAAGCCGTGAAGTGCAACAAGAAGTCCGAGCAGGCGAGCTTGACGGCTTGTGAGATCAAGAATATGACCATCCTGAAGTATCAGCAGCATTTGAATAAGCTGTGGCAGGAGCCGCAGGTCAAGCCGCTCACGGCCAAGGAGAGGAATCTGGTCAAGGAGAGACACTGCTTCTTGTTTAGGAATCTTGAAAGCGTGAGTATTTGTGTACAAACATGCTTAAAATTACACTCATTTTGTTTGTAAATCTGTGTTTATGTATGAATAGTTTCAGTGTAAAGACAGCGGAAAATAATGTACTTATTCATTTTAGGGACAGTAAAGCTCCGTCGTGTTTAAATGAGCGAAGTTTGAACTGTGATAGGGAAAGACTAGTGGATTTAAAATTGTTAGTACTGGACCAGAGTCAATAAACTAGGTTTTATTAAAAAAAATCTGTTGTATTAAATCTGTATGTGAAATAAAAAAGTGTAATGTTACAGGTTCGCCGCACTCGCGACCGCCTGTCGCTGCCGCCCGCCTCGCCGCCGCCCGCCGCCGCCGCCGCCGCCGCTCCACCTCCCGCGTCGCTCGTCAACCCGCTGCAGCTCCCGGACACCATGAGCCCGGACCTGTTCGCGCGCCGCCTGCACAAGCTGCGCAAGCCCATAGACCAGCTGGCCAAGCTCGTCCGCCCGGAGGACGACCCCAGCAACACCAAGAAGGACCGGCTCGCGGCGGTGTTCAAGGCGCTCTACGACTATGTTGTCGGAGTCACGGGTGAGTCCCGGTTTCTCATACAAAACGCAATGTAAATGGCGAGTTAACTTTTGCTACAAAATTTTTCAAAAGATACCTCTCCGTTCCATAAAACAGCTTGCTTATTTAGTTATCATGCATTTTGCATGTATTGGCGCGGACGAGACGCACGATAACTTAATAACATGATTGAAATATTATTATTTATTACTCAAATAAGTGACACAGCATTACAGTAAAAACCGAGGCACTGTGAAACTATAAAATAAGACAAAAAAAACAAAACTACAAATAAAAACCAAACGCAAATTAAACATTAGATTTGGGCGACGAAATAATAGCGTGGCTCCGTTGCGTCGTTGGCGTAATATAATTCTGATGTCGCTGTACGTTCGAATTGATCTGTTCGGGCCGCACTTATAACTTTCGCTTGAATCTATCCACATCATAGTTTTAGAAACTTCAAAAAAATCACCTTAACCTCCATAGATGACAAAGACAAGCCGCTCTGCACACCGCTGCTGAAAGCCAAATGCAGCCAGAGCGACGACCCCCTGTGCGACCTGCCCGGCATCGAAGCCAACGTGGCGGCGCGCCGGTACGACAGCGCGGCGCAGTTCGACGCCGACGTGAACGCCGTCTTCTCCAACGTCACCCGCGAGCACGGCCGCATGTCCGCGCTCGGCTCCATCGCGGTCACCTTGAAGAAGGTACGTCTCATTGTTTATTATCTTGCTAGACAACTGTGTGATAAGCAACGAACCCCTCTACGACCTGCCCGGCGTCGAGGCCAACGTGGCGGCTCGCCGGTACGACAGCGCGACGCAGTTCGACGCCGACGTGAACGCCGTCTTCTCCAACGTCACCCGCGAGCACGGCCGCATGTCCGCGCTCGGCTCCATCGCGGTCACCTTGAAGAAGGTACGTCTCATTGTTTATTATCTTGCTAGACAACTATGTGATAAGCAACGAACCCCTCTACGACCTGCCCGGCGTCGAGGCCAACGTGGCGGCGCGCCGGTACGACAGCGCGGCGCAGTTCGACGCCGACGTGAACGCCGTCTTCTCCAACGTCACCCGCGAGCACGGCCGCATGTCCGCGCTCGGCTCCATCGCGGTCACCTTGAAAAAGGTATGTCTCATTGTTTAAAGTTGGGACGCTAAGCTCGAAGAATTTCATACATTGACATGCCATTTCTTATTTCATGCGAAAATCCACGGTTATATCCTGTTACATAAAGTTTGGTACATGGACACCCTGCAAGGGCGTAGCACTGTCTTAAAAACTAGTTAAAAACTAAAAAGTTTATTTATACAAAACAATATCTCTATCACACGCGCGTATTAATATTGCTGTGTCCCGCCGATGTTGCCAGCGGTCAATGCCACTGTGAAATTCTTAGTGCTTAGCGTCCTTACTTTAGTTGAGTGTGCGATAAGGGTGGTATTCCACCTGTCCAATTTATTTGTCCAATGTCAGTGCGTCTCACGCTCTCATTAAAGCAAAATGTGAGACGCAATACACATTGGACAAAGAAATTGGATAGGTGGAAACCCTAAGGCCTTATATTGTTGGCCCTCTAGGTAAAGTATATAACATATTTAATAAATATTGATACAAATTGTTGTTTTCCAGGAATATAACCTCGCTAAAGCGGAATTCGTCGAGCTGCTTAACAAGATCCTCGGGCCTGACGATCCTTTGCCGGCTGGTTTTGTACAGAAGGCCAAGCAAGGTAATTTTTTTTATTTTATTTTCTATTCATAATATTTCTATACTATGTCATTATTATACATACATACTGTAGATACACTGTAGCACGCCGCGGCGGCGCCGTAGTTTTCCACGGCGCTGTGACGTATATTTCCACGTTCGGGCGTCGTATCGCCACGATGTGAATTTCGGCGTTGATATTAAAAGTTATGTCTTTGTTAAGTGAAATATTGTCATCATCATGTTCCTCCCGTTGTCCGGGCATTGCCACGCCTCATGGGAGCCTGGGGTCCGCTTGACAACTAATCCCAAGAATTTGCGTAGGCACTAGTTTTTACGACAGGGACTGCCATCTGACATTCCAACCCAGAGGGTAAACTAGGCCTTATCCTTCACCGAAAAGCGATTGGTAAATATAAAATGCTTTTTTTAAATTATAATGGGCTTACTCATGGCACCAGACTAGCCGAGGCGTAGACGTGGCCTACGATGGAGCGAGTTCGCCCAGAAGGTGCCTGTTCACTCTTGATTTGAAGGTTGCCGGGTTATATGAGCACGGAAATATAGACGCCGGCAAGGAATTCCATTCCTTGGCAGGGCGCATAAGTAAAGAAGAAGCAAAGGGTTCCGAGAAACTCAATGGTACGAGCCGGGGGTTGAGTGGAAATATTGTGTTTCGGCTCTAATGTGTGTCGTTTCGACTTGCAGAGGAGGTGATAATGTGCATATGCGGGCTGCACGTGGAGGAGGGGCTGATGGTGCAGTGCGGCGCGTGCGGCGTGTGGCAGCACGCGCGCTGCATGCGCGTCAAGGACACGCGCGCCGCGCACTACTGCCAGCTCTGCCACAAGGGGAAACACCAGGTATAGTCCGACAGGAAATTGTAGAAAATTATTGAGGGCGCCACTTCCTACGTACCTGTCACATTTTTGACGTAAAATGCTTAAACATGGCAAAAAATTAGTATGGAATCTTTTTATTAGTTTCATTTTATTAAATTTCTCACTATAAAAAACAAACTTATCGCTAAAAATCTTTCGTTTCTAGATATGGATAAAAGGTCAAAAAAGACTTTCGTTCGCTGTGCGTTTTTTTAAATCTGAAACAGCATTTTCGCGTGGCTTGAACGGTGGCCGCCATCACTAATGCATTTAAAAAACGCACTCCATATATACCTAGTAATGATCGTATTATTTGTACGTCAGGTGGACCGCGAGATTCCTCTAGAAGAATGGACGGAGGAGGGCCACCAGTTCTACGTGTCCCTGATGCGCGGCGCGCTGCAGGTCCGCCAGGGCGACACCGTCTACGTGCTGCGAGACATTCCCATCGACGCCGCCAGGCCTGATCTCAGCCAGGCCCAAGGGAAAGATGAAGCTAAGACGAAACGGCCGGATCGGAAGCTCAAGCAGCTGAAGGGGAAGGAAGATTCTGCTGCTAATAAGGTAGGTCAAGGAATAGGAGTACTAAGCGTAGGAAAGTATGACACCCGTCTAAGTGCTGCGGGACATTCCCATCGACGCCGTCAGGCCTGATCTCAGCCAGGCCCAAGGGAATGATGAAGCTACAGACGAAACGGCCGGATCGGAAGCTTAAACAGCTGAAGGGGAAGGAAGATTCTGCTGCTAATAAGGTAGGTCAAGGAATAGGAGTAGAAGGTACTAAGCATAGGAAAGTATGACACCCGTCTACGTGCTGCGAGACATTCCCTTAGACGCCGCCAGGCCTGATCTCAGCCAGGCCCAAGGGAAAGATGAAGTTAAGACCAAACGGCCGGATCGCAAGTTCAAGCAGCTGAAGGGGAAGGAAGATTCTGCTGCTAATAAAGTAAGTGTGTTGAAACTAGACATTTCTCGTCAGTATAGGATAGATGAACTCCGATTCTACCTGTAGATGCCAGAATAGGTAAGTAGGAAGAACTCTATAGTTCGTGTCATCCACGATGACGCGCGGATTTGTCAAATTTAACCTTTAATAACATCACAATACGAGTCAAGGCAAACGTCTTCGTGAATGACACGATCTATACGTGCTATACGATATATCTAAGCGGCTACACCGGACTTCAGGTGGAGAAGCGCCAAGGATGAGTCCCACACTAAGCAAGCGGATAGGAATCTCAATCAAATTAAGTGCAACATTTCTTCAGAAGTAAAAGCCGACATTTCGCACGCAGGAAGCATTTCTCGTATCTGTCCTCGTAAAACTTCTACAAGGCGTGACCTTACTGTGGAATAGTATGTGTTGTTAATTAATTTGAACTCTTATATATATACATATATATCAAAACTCAAATCAGCCAAAAATTACTACTATAAGTTAATAGCCATAGTGAACCATATTAATACTTAAATAAGGTTGATTTTTGTTTAATATTTTTTTAGTAATTAGTGAGTTTAATTAATGCTTTACAACGTTTTCCCCAGGAGACGTCGGTCCGCAAGCACACGTACCAAACAATCGGGTCTATCCCGGTGTCCGAGCTGGACATATTCCGCGTGGAGCGTCTGTGGAAGCACAAGGACACGCAGGAGCGGTTCGTGTACGGACACCACTACCTGCGCCCGCACGAGACCTTCCACGAGCCCACGCGCAAGTCAGTACATCACTACACTACACAGCTCATTGTAAACTGTCATTCTATGGAACTTGCTGACTATGTAAACAAACAATCGGGTCCATTCCGGTATCCGAGCTGGACATATTCCGCGTGGAGCGGCTGTGGAAGCACAAGGACACGCAGGAGCGGTTCGTGTACGGACACCACTACCTGCGCCCGCACGAGACCTTCCACGAGCCCACGCGCAAGTCAGTACATCACTACACTACACAGCTCATTGTAAACTGTCATTCTATGGAATTTGCTAACTATGTAAACAAACAATCGGGTCCATCCCGGTGTCGGAGCTGGACATATTCGTGGAGCGGTTGTCGAAGCAGAAGGACACGCAGGAGCGGTTCGTGTACGGACACCACTACCTGCGCCCGCACGAGACCTTCCACGAGCCCACGCGCAAGTCAGTATATCACTACACTACACATAGCTCATTGTAAAGTGTCATTCTATGGAACTTGCTAACTATGTAAACAAATCGCCATATTGAAATTGTCTCTGAATGACGAATTTACTAGTGACTTTTGTTTACATAGTTAGCAAGTTCCATAGAATGACACTTTAAACTGTTTACTTGTCAGCACCGCATCTATAGCTGGGTAAAATGTAAAACAACATATTTTTGCCACAATTTTAGAGCATTTAGTAACTGGAGACGTGTTGGCTGTCATTCTCTGTACAAAACAGTCTGCCGATTTGTACGGGGGAGGGGCACGTCAAATGTATGGCTATTTGTACAGTCAGCCTCAAATATATTATAGCTGCAAAAGTTGTCAAATAGTTCGTTACACCATGTATGTTAGTACGGTGTACGATGTGACGAACTATTTGGCCACTTTGGCTGCTACAATATATTTGATGCTGACTGTACGTAAGAACCCTAAAGGCCTGGCCAAACAGCCGGCGCGACGCAGCGCCGCGTGATGGCGACGCGATGCCTGTTCTGCCAGGGCGCGCGCGGATCGCGCCGGCCTCACGCTCTCAACACGCCCTCATCGCGCGCGCGAACGCGGCGCGGCCGCGCGGGAACGCGGCGCACCGCTCGCTGCCTAACGTCCGATCCGACTGATGTGACATTGCGCGACGCGGCGGGCCGCCGCGGCGTGGACGCAAGGGGCCGCGCGGCGCGGGGCGCGACAGAAGCGGGGCGTGATACCGGCGGGACGCAGTCTGTTTGACGTCGGTAACCTGTTAGCGCCGGCTGTTTGGCCAGGCCTTAAATGCCATAACAATCCCGTGTGGTGACTGTACGTACCGTACAAATAGCAATGTCAGAAAACGTGAGTCTATACAAAAGTTTGCCCAATTGTGCAAGGTTTTCGGCAGAGGGGTAAGCTCTTAAAGGCGACTCCGATTATTAAATGCTCTAAGGCCACAAAAGGCTATAATTGTTTGTGTATGTTTTTTTTTTATAAAAAGGCACATATTATATTGAGTACGTTTCAACAGTTGTTTCATAACTTTGAGTTTCGGGAAATATAACAGTGTGTTTTGCAGGTTCTTCCACAATGAGGTGATGCGAGTGCCGCTGTACGAGGCGGTGCCCATCGAGCTGGTCATGTCGCAGTGTTGGGTCATGGACCTTAACACTTATTGCAAGGTAAATAAACGTTACACATTAACAGTTGGCTTTTTTCCTACTAGTCAAATCATCTGCTTTTTTAGAACTGTCAAAACGATTTGCTAAATATGGAATTTATATGAAAACGAGTATAGTGACGTCACGG
Source organism: Cydia splendana (assembly GCF_910591565.1). NCBI lineage: Eukaryota > Metazoa > Arthropoda > Insecta > Lepidoptera > Tortricidae > Cydia > Cydia splendana. The sequence continues at coordinate 4,892,568 of NC_085976.1, read as the reverse complement.
TCAACTCACCTACTTATTATATTTCAATCCGATTTATTAAATAGAAATTGTGTTTAAAAATTACTGCTATGTACGTTTTTCTAATAATTATTTGGTGCTTTATTTTGTGCGCAGTGTGAAATACCTAATTTATTTTAAGTAGACGAAACATCCCAATTATCCGTTCTGTAATTTTAATTTGTAAAGTCGTGCCTAAAATGGTTCCATTGTAAGTATTTTCTATGTTTTCATTTTGAAACATAAGAGTAATTGTATAAATGTTTTAGTAACAGTTCAGAATTTTTCGGTTTCAAGTTTTCTCTCTTTATCCGAGGGTCATAGAATAACAATTAAATATATAGTAATAACAAATGATTGAATGTGTAAATCGGGCGTTATTGGGCGTGTATATAGACGCATGTGTGTGTGGCAGGGGCGGCCGCTGGGCGCGCACGAGGAGCACGTGTACATCTGCGAGCTGCGCGTGGACCGCGGCGCGCGGCTCTTCACCAAGATCTCGCGGCCCAAGTACCCCATCTGCACCAAGCCCTACGCCTTCGACCACTTCCCCGCCCGCCTCAAGATAACCCGCACCTACGCCGTGAGTATACCCGTCTACGAGTATAAACTATAAACTAGTATCCAACCGAAGATTCGGTCATGAAATCATGTTTCGGCCGTAGTTTCGGTTACGGCCGAAACTTACGAAATGGTACTTCGTACTATGAAACTAAACTATGTGACAAAGACCAAATGTTGGGGAACAAGTAGGACAACAATATTAATATACTGATTTATGTATACAGAAATTAATCGGTTCATTAGAAAACACAATTCTCCTAATGAGGGCGCCACTGGACGGTCGACGCAGTCTATGTAGGTGCAAAGGTGGTTATATGACATTTTTTCAACGATTTTATCAAGTTTACAAAAGGTTCGGTTTCGGCCGAAACTAGAGCCAAAGCCGAACCTTCGTTTTCAGTTTCGGCAAAAAACATGTTTCGGTCGGACACTACTATAAACACTGTACCCTAGTTATTCGGTTACGACGCTGGTGCGGATCCTAACGCCACCTCAGTGTGTGAGCAAGACAGCGCTATACACCTCTATAGCGATGTTCTCCTCGCAGACTAGGGCGGTGTACGAATGCGTATCCAATGTGAACACCGCCTTAACGACCGCTTGTGAACTTTATTGCAACGAAATAAGATCTACCGATTATTAACTAGTATATGAAATACTTAGGGCCCTTACAGACGAGCGACAGTACGCCAGCGACCGCCCGCGACAGCAATCGGCGACCGCTGGCGACTGTCGCCGATACGCCGCGGCGATCGCTGATGTCGCAGCGCGCACTCGTCGATGTGTAGTCTACTATACACACACATCACACACACACACACACACACAAACATCGACGAGTGCGCGCTGCGACACGATAGCGATCGTCGCGGCGTATCGGCGACAGTCGGCGACCGTCGCGGGCGGTCGCCAGCCGCGGCTGGCGACGGTCGTCGACGGTCTACCGTAATCTCGTCCTGCAATCCCTTACTTCACGGCCTCTGCAGTAATGTACTATTCTATACATACAATTTGATTTGCAGCCTCACGAAGTGTCGCCCGAGTACCTGAAAGGGCGCGCGGCCAAGAACGCGGCGCCGGCCGACAAGAGCAAGCCGGCCGCCAAGGACGCCGGCAAGAAGAAGCTGCCTGCCATCGCCTACCCCGACACCAGCAAGGTGAGTTGAGCGACTTGTTATTCTACTATTTCATTTATCAGTGTTTAACCAAATCTGACGAGAAAGTGACGCTAACGCCTATTTTTTCGATGTAACTGTAGTTCGTTTTTTTTTTGTATTAGAAAAAAGGTAAACAATCTTGATGTGTCTTTCTATTGAAAAATAAGTTACAGCAAATATGTAACAATTATGAACCATATACGATTATTTACATTCTTTTGCTTTCATAAGTAATAGTTACTGATTTAAAAAAAAAGGTTTTTAGATTAAAAAACACGCCAAGGTCACAGTCTTTTTCTAATGGTAAAAAAAAACGAACTATGGTGCTAGTTCGTTTTTGCGAGTTATTATTATCAAAAGAATAAACTTGTTTAGGTATTTAGTTTCGTTGGTAGTATCAATTCAATAGTGGAATGTGAGATATTACTATAGATTTTTGGCACGTTTATGGTAACTAAAATACTACTACTGTTATTACTACGATTTAAAGTTTATATATTATATTTGAAGAATATACTTACAGAGTATTGTATTATAAGATTGAAGTTGTTTATTTATAGCGACCTCTTTTATACGACCGATTATATGGTTTATTTGGTGTGACATGTTGTACATATTATTAAAATTTTAAATAGTTGTGGTTCAATTTGATATGAATTGTTAGTTTTTTAATGCGGTAAGAAACATAATGATGTTAGTTACGTTTAATCAAGGGCGTATCGAAAGTCACACGGGCGTATCGTCGGTCGTAAAGGAGTGTAGTTTTTGTGGTTACTCGTACTGTTGTTACGGTTTTTTATAAATATTTATGCTTACATCGTATTTTTTTAATTATTCATGATAGGAGTTTGATGGGGTTTAGATTTTTTTTATTTTAATCGGCGTTCGCTTCGTGTGAGAGCGACACGAGCCGTTCGTTCGGGTCTATCGGGTCGATCGAGCGAGAAGGGGGGTGGGATGCGGGTTCGGTATAGATCGTGTCATACACGAAGACGCGGGTCTCGACTCGTATAGTCACGTTACTAAAGGTCAGATTTGACAAATCTGTGCGTCATCGTGAACGACACGAACTACAACCTCGCGGTCGTACAGGGTCGAACGTTACCGTCTCGATTATCGTTTAACACGTGTACGTGTCGTTTAGAACTGTTCGGGCGGCGCGCGGCGGGAGCGGCAGGGCGGGCGCGTGAACGGCATCGCGCGGCGGCTGCTGGCGCGCGGCGGCGGCGCGCGCGCGCTCGACGCCTCCTACCTGCTGCGCCGCGCCGCCCCCCCCGCCGCCTCCCCCGCCCCGCCCCGAGCGCGCGCGCCCTGACCGCGCCGCTGCCCGTGCTGCCTCTCCCCCGCACCCGCCTCACGTCCGTCCGGGACCACCCGGACCACCACTGAGCAGATGAAGAAAATACTGTGATCCATTTGTGCCGAAAAAAAGCGTCGTTTCTAAAATTGATCTGATAAGAACGACAATGGTAAACGGGGGAGACGCAAAAAACTTGTGCGACTAAAAATGAAAATTGTGCGAAAACTGAATTTATGTGATCTTTATATTCGAACCGAGGGTGCTCGGCGTCCGATAAAAAACGTACCATTTTATAGGAGTGGTTGAACTCTAAAGAAAAGTCTATTGAGTCGACCGAAGTGAACACGTTTGTATGTTGAGTATAGTGAACGTGTAAAATGTAACGAAACTAAAATAAATCAATATAAGTACGTATATCACTATAAATAAATGTAGTAGTTAAAGTCGTACACATAAAATTATCCACATCATACGACGATTAAAATACATAGTAAATAAACGAGGTTGAGGAAATATTTTCTATACATTACATACTAGACACATAAATACGCGTCTATTCTCACCTCGCATTTCATTTCCGATACAGATATGTGGCTTACCGTCTATCTATATACTTAAAACTAAAGTAACTCGATCATGCCTGTATTGTATGTATACATCTTAAATGTATATAAAAATGTAAAAAACTAAACGACGCTTAAAAAGTGCACATTATATAGCAGCTGTTAGATAGTAAATCTCTTGTTGTTAATAGTTAAGTAGATCTTGCATAATACGTACTCGCAAGTACATAACTCTTCCGATAGATAGCGTTTACCTAGTGTACGAATATTTTATCATATTATCGACATGAATCCCATCTTTGATAGTGTTTATACATTTGTTTTCGTTTAATGTAAGTAATCAATGAAAAAGTATAAAGTGACATTGGCAGTTTGCGTGGCGGCTGATGTCGGTTAAGTCCGTGGTTCGTAACATTCCGCTCTAGTTTACGATTGGAGACAATAAGTTGCCGAAAGGATGGACGGAGAATCTCTGATATGTTTTGTATGTAGTGTGGGTACTTCTAACGGTGTTGTATTCGACGGTATAAAGTATTTTTGTATAAAATAATTATTCGCTAGATAGCATAAGGTATGTTTGAGTGACATGAATACCGTGTGTCTGATAATGATAACGTAAGGTTCTTCTCTCGTCTATTTGCTTTGGTTATTAATTTATTTACATCACGAGTAGGGTTTTGATAAGATGTTGTCGTATTTACGTATGTAATCTCGAGTATATTTTTAGCGAGGTAAGATGTTTCGTGCTTATTTCGTGTACCGGCATGCCTATAGACTGCATTACTGTTGATTCAGATGCGGCAAAATCTTTGTTTTAAATCAGATATAATATAAGTAATAGTTATATTTTTACATTAGTAAATATTGTTATAGTTGTAAGGGTAGTCGTGTAGGCTAATGAAATACTAGTTAACGACCAGTGGTGCGAACTGATGTTGAATGTTGCAGAGTTTAGAGAGGTTACGAGAGGACGTTGTTTGGCAGGTTGTTAATTTAGTGTTAGCTTTCATCAGGTTATTCTTTTTAATCATCTTCCGTTTACTTCAATCGATGATTTTAAAGGATATAGTAGTCTGGTCATTTTTATTGTGTTTCGAGTACTTTTAGTAGTAGATCACGATTCTCTCTATTTTTCTATTATACTTTTGATAAGTTGTACATATGTTAGCGGTTAAGGAGATTGATTGTTTTGTGTTAAATGCGGAAAAATAATATATTGCTTGATCTTGAGTTAGTGTGTAAGATTCTCTGCTTGTTACGGTCGCTGCATGCCTTGCTGTTGTGATCACAGAGAGCAAAATTGTTTTTGTTTCTAATTTATTTGTAAAGTACTGTTAGCTTTTTACACCGGCTTACCTTATTATTTATCTTCCTTTCGACTATTTACAAGCTAATTTTATACTGCTTTTGCGTGTTTCATGGAGAAAGATGTAACGTTATCAATAGTATTAGATGATTGATCCCAAAATGTAAATCATTCGCTGTAGGCATACACAATGACCCGTAAGGACACAACTGACTGGTGATCACTCGATTTATCATTTACTATTGTAGTATTGATTATTCTTAAGTAAACTACAAATGATAGAGTGCACTTAGACAATTAATAGAATTATTGCTGTTGACATCTGTAAATATATTGACATTATGAATCATAAATATCAAAATATTTTACGATCACTGATTTTTTCCGATTGCACATGTACTTAGAATTTTGCCTTGTAGATAAATAATAATAGTTCAAGTTATTAATTAACCCATATCTTTACCATATTCCACTTGCATTCTGATGTACTTAATTAGTTTAAATAGTTTATTAGAGTTAATAGCTTTGTGGACGGACATTATTTACGATTGTCTAAACTTTTGGGATCAAAATAATCTATCCAGTTTTGGCAACCTAAATTGATTAGATCTATGTTTTCCGATGATTTTATGATATATCGAGCAGCTTTACTATTTATATCATTTGTTTTAAAATGCCATTTGTTGTAACTCATGTTTTAATATTAAATTAAAATCTGGATCAAACACTTGCTTTTTCTTTCTAACAATTGATTATTCCTCAATATGTCCTCAGTAACATATAGGGCCAGTTGCACCAACCCCATTGATAGTCTGACCGGCGTCTTACTATAAAACTTCCCATACAAATAAAGTTTTGCGAACGTTAAACCGGTGACAGACGTGTTGGTGCAACCGACCCTTATATCGATCGTTATCTACTCCAAAAAATTGTGGATGGAGTTTCAAATGAAAAATTATACCGGGTGTGTCCTGTACCACGAGCAAATAATTAAAACGTAGATTGTACTTCTCAAACGGTGTCACTTTTGTTCAATAACTTTTAATAATTATAAACTATTTTCATACAACATAAATATTATCTTCAATGTACGCCATTATCATTGTGATTGACGTTGCTAACAAAATTCGCAATACATTGCGTTTTAGAATAAACATTTAAGACCCACTTGCACCATTCCACTAACCCGGGGTTGACCGGTTAAACCTGAAGTTACCATGGTTACCAGTACAATTTGACAATGGGTTGACGGTTAAACCGCTTAACCCTGGCTTAGTGGGATGGTGCAAGTGGGCCTAAGTAAAAATCAAAGTACATACAAGTTTTGAACAAATATTGGTCAGTATGAGGAGTACAGCCTACAGTTTAATTTTTTGCTCTTATTACAAGCCACACCCGGTATATTGTGTAAAAATTTGACGTTTGACAACCCAGCTCTACAAAAGTTCCATCTACTTCAGCTGTCAAACTCACGGGTATGAACTACAACGTACACTTCTACAGTTGCTCATAAGCCCCCTCCAGACTATGCGCGTGAATCGCGGGCGAAGCCGCGAACGCGAGTGTGGAGTCGATTTCGCTGTCTGCGAAACTCGACTCCACACTTGCGTTCGCGGCTTCGCCCGCGATTCACGCGCATAGTCTGGAGGGGGCTCTACCAAGGGCCTACCGCGAAAACCCATAGTCAAAATTTCGTTATCTGCCTTTATCGCTTGAATTATGCAAATAAAACAATAGAGAGGCATATTATAACGAAATTACGATTTTCGCGGCCTCACTCATCATTTGTTACGGCTGTCTATCACTGACTGAATAAGTAAGTACTCTTAACCATACCTACTTCTATACCCCGAAATTAATATCGACTACTATGGTGCAGAGGACTAAGTTATTCGCTAGTGGTGATGCAGCCTGTAAGTTTTGTTACTAAGAATCCCCTTTGCGTCTGCCAAGGCGTAAACAAGCCAGCCATTCTCGGCCAAACGCAGTATGTCACTAAGACTCAGTAGGAGATAGGATGTTACGGACCTGAGCGGCAAAACATTTAATGTGCCTTCCCACGATGCTGCACCGTCAGCGAAACAGGCCGCTCGCCACCCGGGAACAGCTTCAGGTGAATGAACCTGCCGCACCTGTCTGTCATCAACTACGCAGATTGTCACGTAAATTATATAAATACAATAAGTACCTACCAAACTATTAACGCACATGACTGTAGGCAGTCAATTTAAGGCTGTAACGATCCATAAATAGCTACATATAACCGACAAGTGGAACGAATAGTGAATAATAGTTGCCTACAACTGAATCTCGACTCGTTTAATGCGAGATTTTTCACACCTTTCAGCTGCACGATCCTTTAGGTATTATTGCTAACAGGCAGTTTACCTTCGCAAGTGATATTTCGGCAATGAGAATCGGCTCACGAGTAGGTACGTCGGGAAGTCTTTAGTCAAGTGTCGTCAGAGTTATTTGCTTTAACATTGACCTTAAATAACAATTTACATTTACGGTTCCCGGGGCTGTGGCCGCGGGCCTGAGCGCTGGGGTCACTCGCAATGAGAAGATTGGACCAGCGTCCGCCCGCACGCAGTCTCCGCCCGCAGCACCAAAATAATCTGATGATGCATTTTGCGTACTTATCGTCTTCCGTGAACCGTCCTACCTATTACGCGTGTAAAGTGGCTCTGTAAACAAAAACATGTTCGAGGGGACATTGTTGCAAATTGTCATAACTAGATGTTTAGGAAGTTCTCATGATTAAGCCACTGATTTATCCCTGCGACTTGAGTTTATTACCTTCATAAACATTTGGCTGGTACTGGTAGGTTTATCGCAGTAGGTACCTATTGAGCTACTGTAAACTCTCTACGTCCGATTGAATCATTACAATGGTTGTAATCGTAACGTCTTTTGTTCGCTTGCATGATCGAACGAAGCGTGTAAGTTAGCATGTAAGTAGCCATTAATTGAAATAGGTAATAAGTTACTTCATTGAGTACCTAATACGATGTTCAACGGAAGTGAAAAATAGCTTGACACGTGTTAGGTACAGTCGACGACAAAGATATCTTTACATTTTTCGCCTTATTACAAAGGAGTAAGGTGCAAAAGTGTAAACATATCTTTGACGTCGTCTGTACTTGCCAGAACAAGGACCGGACACATTAGCTACGGAATGATTTCGAGAATTGGAAACGACACGTACCTACCTAACTAGGAGACAATTTAAATTGAAATAATACATAATGTAACAGCACCAGTCATGGGACATTTAAGAGGAAATTTGGAGTATTAGTGATATTTCCCTGATACATGTAAATGGTCTACCGCTTAGCGTGTTAAAAGATGAATGTCCTATCCGTCTTTCATGTTTCAGGCGTGTTGTATCAAAGATACTGCAATGAGTTTCCACATACCTAACAAATTAAAACTATGTTTTTTTTCTCCAGTCATGGACACCAAAGCTCCAGTAATGGAACCCCGGTAATGGACGTGGATCCAGTAATGGGCCCCCTATAATGGACATTGCTCTATCAGTATAAAATATTGAAATAGGGAATAAGTTATGACAAAAAAATCATTTTTTGGTATAAGCTTTTATCGTTGAATGTATTTTTCTTTCCACAGCCAATTATTATTGTATTAGACCCATCGAGACAATTCTAATATGTTACCCAAACACAATTAGTTAGCGTTTATCGCAGAGTTCCCATGGCCACCTTCTGTCTCCATCATCAGATCAGGTCCATGTTATCATAATATTGCATTATCATCCGATTTGCGTACTTAATTACGTAACATACAAAATTTCAACTCAATCGGAAATTCAGCTACCAATATTTGACCCACACTAACTAACAGGGCAAGTTAAATAAAAGTTTGGAAAAACGACATTAATTTATCCGAAGTCCGAGCATACCTCCTGGTTGACATATTTCGTAACTACATTTTACTTCTGTATTGTTTAAACATGAAATTATGGCATGCCAAGCATCATTATGTAAATTGTCCCATCATAGGAGGTATGCAGTTTTACAGCTCCTATAATGGGATTGGGCCAAATACCACTATTTTTTTTACATCTGTGGAGTCACAATACAGTGTGTTGTATACCTTATCTCATGGTAAATGCAAATAACAAAACACATTCTAGTTTTCATCGAGTATTAATTAATTAAAATTTAATAAATTAACTCAACTCTTTTAGCGAAGTTGTTAAGAATTCTTAGTGGTATTTTTTTCAGTGACACGACAACTTTTGGGTTGACGCCAATTTCTTAAAATATAACCAAATTTAATAAAAATTCAAACTGAAACAGCTCTAGGACTCTTATTCATGATAAAATATAGCCAGTGTTTATAAAACTACTTTTAGGTACTTATTTTAGAGGATTTGTGGTTTTTTGTCCCATTACCGGTTCCACGTCAATTATAGGGTATGCTACGTTAGGTACATAAACCTAAAACTTAGGTACATAAATCTGTATGACGAAGCACCAGGAGGATCGGCTGACGACTATCATCATTATAAGAGGGCATCATTTACGGGAGGTTTAGCAACATCGTTTCCATTATTATCACCAGGCTTCGAAGTTTCAATTCAACCAGGCAGGTCAAATCCTCAACTTTAATTACATCCCAAGCGAACTAGAACTAAGATATAGGTAGATCTCAATTATTTTTCCGGCGAAGTCAACAACGACGCATACTTATTCTTAACACATTCAGGGCCAAGAACCCGACTGTCAGGTACACTGTTCGTAGCGACTACGCGCTCCATACGGCGAAACCGTGGCACTTAGTGGCAATGAATGTGTTAATATTGAACTTGGCTCTCATTCCACCACATGCCTGATTTTATCTACATATACCATGAGAATTGGAGGCCTATTCAAACTTACATTGTGACATCAAGATGATACCTAACTGATGTCAGTTGCGCTTGTATTTCGCACATGCATTGGCGCGAGCGAGACGCACGGAACGGACAACTGAAATCATTTAGATATCATTTTAATGTCCCAATGTAAGTATGAATTTGCCTCTTAATAAATAAACAGACCATGAACATTTGAACAAGTCAGGATGGGGGTTAGGTAGATTATGTTATGTCGCACCTACCGACATTAGGGAGCCACTTCGGGAGACAAAAAACTTTCCGCAGTCGTCTCGTGTCATGTGACATCATGGAGAGGTGAGTAATGTACCGTGGCACAAATAACATTATTTCATAAAGTGAATTCATGTAGGGTGGGCGCTTATCCCCAGGACGTGCAATCCCGTGCCATTATTCGTGATCGCGCTGGCATATGTCCTCCGGCGTACCTCGTAGACGCACGCAGTCGCTAATCTCCACCGCCCACCGACCGTTGGTTTAACCCCGAGTTGATTCGAACGCGAGTTTGTATCGGAAGTTCGTTAATGTTCCATGTGCCTTGGACCGATGCATGGCAATCGCGCGAAGACATTTGAAGACAACCCTGCGACTTCCATTGTATCGCCGTGGAATAATTATGCACAGGTAACAGGTAAGTACCAAGAAATCGTGTAACGGCGGAGATAATAATCCGACTTTATTGTCACTCGTGCGAGTCCCGCAAATAAAATATTTAATTAGTTCACATACCTGCAACACATGTCGATGATTTACATTAGTTATGCATCATACTTTGTTACTCCTGAGAAGCATTTAGGTACGCGACAATGTAACAACATAAGAATCGAGGGACCACTGCAACGGGATAACGCTGTTTTTCATGTTTTCAGTGTTTATTATTGTGGAAAAAGTTTGAAGACAAAGCTCGTGGAGCGAATGCTCTCTCGAGTTCCTTAACCTCGTAAGTCCCAAGCCAATTATTGCGCTTTTGAATTTGGAACTTTCTTTTTTATCTATAATTCATAACTCGAATTTAACTTGTACTTGTAGACTTGTACAAGTACGCGGGGACTTACGAGGGTAAAGTATGTCCAAGACACGTGTACAGACTTACGTGTACAGAGAACTTACTTGTAAGTAGGAATAAATAGGTCTCTGATTAACAGTAGGGACCTAACTGCTTATCGTTATCAAAATAATTCTTGTTAATTACTGACGGAAGTTTTTAAGCCTTTGTTAAACTTATCGTAATAACAGTCCTCGTATTATTTACTCTAATTAAATGGCTTCACGTGTTTGAGCTTTAGAATATGTAGTTTAATTGACCTTTATTTTGAAATCTACATATAAGTTTGACATACAGGCGAAGTATGTAGTTAAATAGTTGAGAAGTAATAGTGATTAATTATTTGTTGTCATTTGAATCTTACGAGTATTTACACCTCTTCAGACACGTGTTGCATTAACGTAGCGTGTCAAAACATTAGACACGACGGATGAAATTATCGAACCTAGTCAAAACATTAGCAACATTACACACCACACTAGCCACAGTCACGTATCCAGCTACCTGTTACCTCTCTTAATAAACAATAAAGATTAGAAGAATAAAAGATAGATGTTTCCCACGTGGTAGTTAGGTATCTATCTACTTTAGCAAGTCCCATTAATTTAGGGAAAATTTTATATAATCTAATAGAATATCATATTTAGTTTATTATATTATTTTTGAAAAACTTTGTCAATTACTTTACCTCTAGGGACATTTAACTTTGATTAAGAGTTATTGACTGTAGAAGACCCTGGTGTCTATGAAAATCGTGCCACCGCGTTCGACAGCAGATATACATTTTCGATATATCTGAAAATACTCGTAAATTGTAAATTGCTGCCGCAGGGATCACTGTAGCTGCCAGGATTTTTGACATTTCAAAAATCCTGGCAGCTACAGTGATCCCTGTAGAAATGCTGTGTTTTTGACATTTTGTAGCAACAACGTCGCGTTGCAATACTGCAGAAGTAACGCTCTGAACCCTAAGGGCTCATTTAGACGACGCGAGAACTTGCTTGCGAGTTGCATTACATTGCCGGTTTTGATCGGTCGGTTGAATTGGACGTACTCGTAACTAATAACTAGTCAGTAATGTAACTAAAATCGCATACGAGTTTGCGCGCCGTCTAATTCAGCCCTATCGGTAGGTAATACCTTTGTACCAATTTTTTTTCAATCGCCAGCTTTCACTGAAAAGGCGCCGTACCTTCTTTCTTAGTCCGTTTTTTGCAAGCAATGCAATGGTTTTAATATCTTTAATCAAGGAACAAAATAAACCACCACAGAAAACGAAGCTGTATCGCTTACTATGTAGGTACAAGTTATTTTTCGAACATATTATCAAGTAGGTACCCCAGGTTTCCCTTCCTACTCGATCTCGCCAACCCGGAATCCGTCGCCGTCGCTAAATTGAACCGAAATGATCCGACCACTTATCTGAACGAAACCGTATGCGTCTAACTTGGTCTAACCGAAGGTCGCCGCTTAGGATGGTAATCCATCTGTCCAATATCTTGGTCCAATGGGTATTTGCGTCTCCTATTTTGCTTAATAAGAGAGTGTGAGGCAATGCACAATCTGCTGTATTCGAACTTCAAGATATTCACAAGAGACGACACGTAGGTACTAGATCCATTCTAGATACATTATAGTTTAGATATCAACTAGTTCTCTTTTGCAGCGCAATTCGGGCAACCAATGTCACTTTTACGTTAGATAGAGTAAGATATCTATTAGACGTGAATTGGATCTCTAAGTCATATCCTGTGGAAATCGTTCAACAGTACCTATCTCCAGAATCGCGCAAATATCAAATTTGACAGGTTAGATCTTAAACATATCGTTATCGTATCTTGGTGATGTCTAATAAATGTCTATTTCAAAATCCGAGTCGGGCCCAATGTCAAAGAAATTTTACAGACGGAATACCATCCTTACCTATACGAGATGTATCGTACATATGCCTAGACCTAAACTTGCTTATACATGCAGAAAAGTCTATAGTCTAAACTTTAGACTATAGACTCTAAAGGTAAGGGCTCTTAGCTCCGTTGTCTGCTCGAGGCCCAGCATGAGCCATCCGTCAGCGTTGACAAGGGCGTCGTTAGGCTGTCACTCCGCTCCACGTAACGTAATTACGTCGCGTTCATGTGCCTATTGTTACTATTCTATTCTATCTTCCGAATGTGATTTCAGTACAGTTGTTATTTAACTTATTTACCTAAGACTAGCCGCATGCCCAAAAATTGCGCACTTTCGTAATAAAATGTGTAGTTCCAATACGTTCCACGGCTCGTCTTCTCTTTCCGAACAGACTCTACCTACATTTCTTCAAATAAAATATCGAACTGCGTTGCCTGCGAAATATCGTCTTTTGACTTCGACATACAAATGCAATTAATAGACATATATAGTTTTCAGGCAGAGACACACAATTCAAATACAAGTAGGTATTAACTATCTATATATGTACAGTAGCTCAAATTGGTTAGAGCGGTTGCTGTTGGGCCGGTATCGGCCGGAGTACAAACATTACCTACCTACCCGAGGCGGTGAAATTTCCATTTTTGCTTTATATTAGAAAAAGTAGCTACTTTGGAAAAAAAAGAGACTAGTCTACTTAAATCATGATAAATGTATTGAGAAATATACGCTGTGATTTGTTTTGTCGTTTAGTTCAAAACTATTACTGAGGAATGCGTTTTATTAATTTTTAGAGGTCAGCTTCCTAATGGAATTTGAAAATTCCCATGTCGTAACTTTTTGTCTAATAATTTTTGTCTGTCGTTTTAATATTTAAAAACCAATTTAATAAACATTATAAACAACCTGGTATTTATCTCAAAATTCGTTGTCGTAGCTGGGTCTACTACGAATAAATATGTCTATCTATTTAGGCTATATATGCTATATTTATATATGGCTTTTAGGGCCACTTGTGCCATCCAGGGTTAGCCACTAACTCGGGGTTAACCGGTTAAACTCGGAGTTACCAGCACAATTTAACCCTATGTTAACGGTTAACTCCGAGCTAGTGGCTAAACCTGGATGGTGCAAGTGACCTTTAAAGTGTAAGATTTTTCCACATTGCCCCATTTGGATTTGTAATAGTAGTTACATATTCTAATTTACAATACTATGCACTGTTATTTATGGTAGGTACTCCTATTTGTATTATATTTAATGCGTCATACAATAAAACAATTTCGTTGTCAGCAAAACAAATCCGTTGTACGGTGAGGTAACCAAGAGTAGTACGCATTCATTCATCGAAACCATCGCTTGCATTAATGAAGTACTTACATGCCTAGGATACATCAGGCAAAGATCTAGAACAGCCATACTCATTTTTTTTAGAGGGCCACAAAGACGGTTTTGCTTTTTAGCCCAAGGCCGTAAGATGAATTTATATAGAATATATATAGCAATTATTGTTAAAACATTCAAGTCACTCAATTTAAAGAAAACGGAAGACTTATGGGGAACAGAGTCATTAGTCATGTCTTAGACGAAATAGCGCCTTACTTAGCCGTAATTTATAATATTTCAATTTCACAAGGCGTCTTTCCAGATCTTATGAAATATAGCAAAGTCATACCTATTTTTAAATAGGGTGATTCGAGTGATATGGCTAATTTCCGTCCAATATCAATACTTCCTGTACTAAGTTTTTGAAAAGTTAATGTTAAATGATCTACTGGGTCACTTCAACAGACATACTTTACTTACAAGCAATCAGTTTGGTTTCACAAAGGGCCGTTCCACGACCGATGCTGCTTCGGTACTTATTAAACATATTTATGATATTTGGGAAAATTCTTGTGATGCAATTGGCATATTTTGTGATCTTTCTAAAGCATTTGATTGTGTGGATCATGGAGCGCTCATTTTGAAATTAGAACACTATGGTCTGTCAGTAAATGCCCTAAACTTTATGTCTTCTTACCTTAAATAGCAACAGAACACAAACAGTTGTTGTAAACAAAACCCGGTCTAGCGGTACTGTAGTCCAATTAGGAGTGCCACAAGGTTCTATTTTGGGTCCATTCCTGTTTTTGGTTTATATAAATGATTTGCCATGTGTAGTAGAAAATCTTTGTGAAACTGTTCTTTTTGCTGATGACACATCATTACTTTTTAAGGTTGATCGGAAATCTACCGATTACAGTGTAATTAACAGCACACTCGTTAATGTATATACTTAACTGGTTTACTATGAACAATTTGCTTCTTAATGCTAAGAAAACTAAATGCATTAGATTTTCTTTGCCGAATGTTAAACCAGTCGATACTAAGATACTTTTGAATAATGAATGCTTAGAGACGGTAGATAAAGCACTGTTTCTTGGTTTAACATTGGACAAAAATCTACAATGGAGTCCTCATATAAGAACACTAGCAAACAAATTAAGTTCGGCCGCTTACGCTGTGAGGAGAATTAGACAATTGACTAATGTTGAAACAGCTCGCCTTGTTTATTATAGTTATTTTCATAGTGTAATGTCATATGGTATTCTGGTTTGGGGCAAAGCAGCTGACATACAGACTATTTTTGTCTTACAAAAGAGAGCCATTCGTTCTATATATAATTTAAGGGTGCGTGAATCATTAAGAATAATTAATATTTTAACTGTAGCTTCCCAATACATATATGATAGTATTATTTATGTTGTTAAGAATCTATACTCCTTCACTAAGAATTCTGATGTCCATAACTATAATACTAGAAATAAAAACAAGCTTGCTATCAGAAAGTTTCGTGTTCGTAAAGTACAGAAGTCATTCGTTGGGCAATGCATTCATTTTTATAACAAGTTAATACCTGAGGATGCTTTAAGATTACCCTTTCCAGCTCTTAAGAATTACTTAAAAAAGTAATTGATGTTGAAGGCTTATTACAGAGTCGAGGACTACTTGACAGACAAACATGCATGGTCCAAACCAGAAACTGTAATAACGACAAGTAGCAATTAAAAGCATTGTATTATGTGTAGAGTTAAAGGTGACTCAGCTCAGGTAAGAAAGCACATCAAATTGTATGAAAGCATCTCATAACAATCAGTCAGATTCATATAATATGTATTCTCATTTCTTTTATTGATTTTATTTTCTTTTCCTTTTGTAAGAATTTGATATGTTTTCTGAAAGAGCTACGTATTTGTATAAAGTTATGTACTCACTGAGTATAATTGCATGAATTCTATAGTAATTTAAATTGTATTTTTCTTAATTACTCGTAATGCATGTTAATTATAAGATGTAATAATGTTTTGAAAAGATGTGTCCCGCCGAGTTTGTTGCCGGTCCCATATTGGGATACCCTCCTCCAATTGAGGGGGGATTTTAATCTTCTCGGGGCAGAGGTGTACGGTTGGAGCCGGTAAAGGTTTATTTGACGTTCATAAGCGCATTGTAATATGCCTACTTGAATAAACAATTATTTATCTTTTATCTTTATATACTTAACTGGATTTTGGAAACGCAATAGGGAAATATGTCGCAATGAATATTTAGGGTTTTATAAATTAAATTCATTACTTAATTAACATTTGTAACCCATTTATGTAAAAAATAAATAAATTTTATATTAAATTCTTAAAGGAAATTACTTATAGACTAAAAAAACAAGATTAAAAACGTTTTTCAGATTTCAATAAGTGGAAGTTTGTTATGGGTTTTCTAAGGTTGCTTCATACGCAACTTGATACATTAATAAAAGAAGTGACGTTATAGGTATAGGTAACAGTATAGGTAGTTAATGACTGTCTAATGTGACTGGTGTACGTATATGTACTGTAGCTATGATTAATTGATTACAGCTACGTTTATGTAATCAAAATAATATTTAAAAAGTTCAAAGCGCAATTAATGATAATAATTTCAATATACGTACAATATACCGAGATGAAAACTTTTTTCACGACTACTTGATTCAAAAGTACGATCAAATTAGGTCAGCAAATTAGTTTATAGTAATACGTACCCATCTAATAAACTTGTTATTATCATTGTCATTCTTCTTGTATATTAAAATAAAGTTTAACTATGTACAATCTATACATATAATAAAGCTGAAGACGGTCGAAAGTCTGTACATGGAAGATATTTGAAAAAAAGTTGGCTGGGGATACTTAGAATCGATAACAGAACACGTTCCAAAAGTTTTTAGAATTTTTGTCTGTTTGTCTGTTTATCTGTTTGTCTGTTTATTTGAACGCGCATCACGTGAAAACGGCTGAACGGATTTTGATGAAAACTTTACTAATCTGTCGAGAAAATTCCCGGCCAGGTTATAGGCTATAAAAATTTAACCCCTAAAAGGGGGGGTAGCCACAACACTCGATTGACTTAAGTTTGCCCCTGAATCTTATGGCGCTACTTAGGAAGGAGGGGCAAACTTTTTTCAAATATGTGCTACCACTATTGAGTACCCTGGTAAACTAACAGATGGCGCTGAATTTAATACGTTGTGACATGAAAAGCCACCCGAGGAAATATTTTGCCAAATTAACTCTAAGTTTAGAAGAGTGGGTAGTGTGGGTACGGAATTACAGATATCAACAAAAATAATTGAATAATTATGTTGATTTAATAAATTAATAATACAACAAAATTAAACGACAGTAAATTAATTGCCCCTCATTGCACAGTGCCATCTTTTGGGGAACTGAGTAAACATTAAGTAATCAAGAAAACTAAAAATGAGTTTACATAGTTACGTAGTGGTAAAATAAACACATATATCAACACGCGTATAATTGCACTAGCTGTACCCGCGGCTCCGCCCGCGTGGAATTCGGTCTGTGTCAGTAAGCGGCTAATTTCTAATCCTAATTTCTCTCCCTCTTCCCTGGAGGCGGAACTTGAAGTAAAGTTGACAAATGGATATGCTAGAGGATTGCATGTAGTCCAGATAAAATATTTTACAGTTACCACTAAATAAAACTACACTCCAAAATCAATAGTTTTCTTCACCTTTATTCAAATTTTACACGTGATTTAAACGACAGAGTAGTAGCTAGGTGTACCTATATCGGACGATACAGTAAGGTATACGCGGGCGAGCGATAGCGAAGAGACCTGCCTGGCTAGAGCGCCACTCACCGTGGTCTTCTTCAGACTCCTGAGGAAGACCACGTGCCCCTTGTAACCTCAATGCGTTGCGAGACTTTCGCGAATGATTCGATTTTTTTCGGGAAGGCATGGAAATGCGTATAAAATGCGAGTCCCAAATCGTTTGACTCCGCAAACGACCAGGGCCGGATTAAGTTATTTTGATGCCCTAAGCATTTCTAGACCATGGTGCCCCCTCTCCCTAGGGTCATCAAGATTACATTGATTGTTATTTGGTAAATTAACGTTCATTGCCGCATTACAGCTGAGAATGGAAATCAGTCACATCATTTTATCACGAAAATTGACAGTGCCGCAGCAGTAACGTACCTAATGATGCTGCAGTCGCCACCCGAATGTTACCTTTATCATATCTTAGAATGTTATAGAAAACGCGGGCGAAGCGTGCGCGAAAATTTTTCGATATAAAAACGCAATTTGATAGACAGTTAGTTGGTTATACATTTTTACTTTTAGTATGGAAATCAGTTACATAATTTTATCACGATAATTGACAGTGTTGCAGCAGTAACGTAGCAACAGAGTAATGCTGCTGCAGTCGCCACCCGAATGTCACCTTTATCACATATAAGAAAGTAATTGAAAACGCGAGCGAAGTGAGCGCGAAAATTTTTCGATTTCAAAAACGCAATTTGATAGACAGTTGTACAATTTTACTTTTAGTATGGAAATCAGTCACATCATTTTATCACGAAAATTGACAGTGCTGCAGCAGTAACGTTGTAACAGAATAATGCTGCTGCAGTCGCCACCCGAATGTCACCATTATCATATATTAGGAAGTTATTGAAAACGCGAGCGAAGCGAGCGTGAAAATTTTTCGATATAAAAAACGCAATTTGATAGACAGTTGTACATTTTTACTTTTAGTATGGAAATCAGTCACATAATTTTATCACGAAAATTGACAGTGCTGCAGCAGTAACGTTACAGCAGAATAATGCTGCTGCAGTCGCTACCCGAATGTCACCTTTATCATACCTTAGGAAGTTATTGAAAACGCGAGCGAAGCGAGCGCGAAAATTTTTCGATATAAAAAACGCAATTTGATAGACAGTTGTACATTTTTACTTTTAGTATGGAAATCAGTCACATCATTTTATCACGAAAATTGACAGTGCTGCAGCAGTAACGTTGCAACAGAATAATGCTGCTGCAGTCGCCACCCGAATGTCACCTTTGTCATATAAAAGAAAGTTATTGAAAACGCGAGCGAAGCGAGCGCGAAAATTTTTCGATATAAAAAACGCAATTTGATAGATAGTTGTACATTTTTACTTTTAGTATGTAAATCAGCCACATCATTTTATCACAAAAATTGACAGTGTTGCAGCAGTAACGTTGCAACAGAATAATGCTGCTGCAGTCGCCACCCGAATGTCACCTTTGTCATATAAAAGAAAGTTATTGAAAACGCGAGCGAAGCGAGCGCGAAAATTTTTCGATATAAAAAACGCAATTTGATAGATAGTTGTACATTTTTACTTTTAGTATGTAAATCAGCCACATCATTTTATCACGAAAATTGACAATGTTGCAGCAGTAAATTTGCAACAGAGTAATGCTGCTGCAGCCGCCACCCGAATGTCATCTTTATCATACCACAAAGTTATTGAAAACGCGAGCGAAGCGAACGCGAAAATTTTTCGATATAATAACCACAATTTGATAGACAGTTGTACATTTTTACTGTTAGTCCCACCCAGGCGCGAATCCAGGATTTCATACAGAGAAGGGATGGGATAGTTTTTTATCAGCCTAGCTTCGCATAGGGCTCGATATTTAAGGGTCTTTTTTTGCCTACGGTTTTGGTGCCCCCTAGACGTGGTGCCCTAAGCAAGTGCTTATTTTGCTTAAAAAGGTTAATACGGCACTGCAAATGACAGAGGTCAATGTTTTTTTTTTTCAAAGTACCCACCTTCGTGGCCGGCGATACGTGTGAATATGGATTTGATATGGACGCGATATAATTACAATCAGGTATAATTCATGACGGAGAAAAATAATAATTTTAAATAATTATACAATTATACGCGTGTTGATATGTGTGTTTATTTTACCACTACGTAACTATGTAAACTCATTTTTAGTTTTCTTGATTACTTAATGTTTACTCAGTACCCCAAAAGATGGCACTGTGCAATGAGGGGCAATTAATTTACTGTCGTTTAATTTTGTTGTATTATTAAATCAACATAATTATTCAATTAAATTTGTTGATATCCATACCCCCTCTTCTAAACTTAGAGTTAATTTGGCAAAATCCCTCCTCGGTGGCTTATTCAGGTCAACACGTATTAAATTCAGCGCCATCTGTTAGTTTACCAGGGTACTCTATAGTGGAAGCACATATTTGAAAAAAGTTTGCCCCTCCTTCCTGAGTAGCGCCATAAGATTCAGGGGCAAACTTAAGTCAATCGAGTATTGTGGCTACCCCCCCTTTTAGGGGTTGAATTTTTATAGCCTATAACCTGGCCGGGGATGTTCTTGACAGATTAGTAAAGTTTGCATCAAAATCCGTTCAGCCGTTTTCACGTGATGCGCGTTCAAATAAACAGACAAACAGATAAACAGACAAACAGACAAAAATTCTAAAAACTGTTGAAACGTGTTCTGTTATCGATTCTAAGTATCCCCAGCCAACTTTTTTTCAAATATCTTCCATGTACAGACTTTCGACCCTCTTCAGCTTTATTATATGTATAGATAAATATTTAAAATTATAAATTTTCTCCATCATTAATTATACCTAATCGTAATTATATCGCACCCATATCAAATCCATATTCATACGTAGGTATCGCCTCCTTTATGCACTTAATAATGGCCACGAAGGTGGGTACTTTGAAAAACAAAAACATTGACCCCTGTCATTTGCAGTGCCGGATTAACCCTTTTAGAGTTTTAAGCAAAATTAGAACTTGCTTAGGGCACCACATCTAGGGGGCACCGAAACCGTAGGCAAAAAAACGCGCAGGCTGCATCAGCATTGCAGTCGTCGTGGAGTAGGTACCCACATGAAACTTTTATACGTGTACCAGTACCCATCTAATAACGAAGGGTCGTAGGGATCAAGTAAGAGAGTGAGGGTACGTAAGAACATCTCCAACGTAGGATTTTGATTTGACCTTACGCGGGGGCCCTTAAAGTCATGGAAAAAAATCTTGCTTTCGGGCTTGCGGCCAGCCGATTTTTTCGACATAGGTTACCGATTTTATAGCGAATTTTGCTCTCTTGCACGCCAGATTTGTCGGCCAAGCCGAGTTGCTCCTTAGCCGCGATCCTGAGACCTAACTGTCAAAGTGTTATAAGGGGCCCCGTAAAAGCCGAAAACTAAAAGCATCCTATCAAGTAGCGCTTTCGAGTGAAGTCAAAGAGCGAGCAGTAGAAGAGTCGTGATTACATGCATAGATTCGACTTCAAGCCACTCTTTTGCAGTTCGGCGTAAGGTCTTATGCGAGGTCTTGTGCCTTATGGCAAATTTGATCTTCTGCCTTAATTACACTTGGATCCAAATCTAAGCTTTCCTCTTTCGCAGCTGGGCCTTCTGCCTTGCTCACACTTCACATTCACTTGGTCAATTCCAAGCTCTGCTTTCTTGCATCTTTTCTGTATGAGAATAACCTCGCTGAGACCTTTAGACCTGAGACCCTTAAATATCGAGCCCTATGCGAAGCTAGGCTGATAGAAAACTGTCCCATCCCTTCTCTGCATGAAATCCTGGATTCGCGCCTGGTTGGGACTAAAAGTACAACTGTCTATCAAATTGCGTTTTTTATATCGAAAAATTTTCGCGCTCGCTTCGTTCGCGTTTACAATCACGTTATAAGATATGATAAAGGTGACATTCAGTTGGCGACTGCAGCAGCATTACTCTGTTGTAACGTTACTGCTGCATCACTGTCAATTTTCGTGATAAAATTATGTGACTGATTTCCATACTAAAAGTAAAAATGTACAACTGTCTATCAAATTGCGTTTTTATATCGAACAATTTTCGCGCTGGCTTCGCTCGCGTTTTCAATAACTTTCTAAGTCAAATTGCGTTTTTTCTATCGAAAAATTTTCGCGCTAGCTTCGCTCGCGTTTTCAATAACATTATATAATATGATAAAGGTGACATTCGGGTGGCGACTGCATTAGCATTACTCCGTTGCATCGTTACTGCTGCAGCACTGTCAATTTCCGTGATAAAATGATGTGACTGATTTCCATACTAAAAGTAGAAATGTACAACTATCTATCAAATTGCGTTTTTATATCGAAAAATTTTCGCGCTCGCTTCGCTCGCGTTTTCAATAACTTTCTAAGATATGGCGACTGCAGCAGCATTACTCTGTTTCAACGTTACTGCTGCAGCACTGTCAATTTTCCTGATAAAATTATGTGACTGATTTCCATACTAAAAGAAAAAATGTACAACTGTCTATCAAATTGCGTTTTTATATCGAACAATTTTCGCGCTCGCTTCGCCCTCATTTTCAATCACTTTCTAAGATATGGCGACTGCAGCAGCATTACTCTGTTGCAACGTTACTGCTGCAGCACTATCAATTTTCGTGATAAAATTATGTGACTGATTTCCATTCTCAGCTGTAATGCGGCAATAAACGTCACTCAACTTACCAAAAAAATTAATGTTATCTCGATGACCCTAGGGAGAGGGGGCACCATGGTCTAGAAATGCTTAGGGCATCAAAATATCTTAATCCGGCACTGGTTGTTTGCGGAGTCAAACGATTTGGGACTCGCATTTTATACGCATTACCAAGCCTTCCCGAACAAAATCGAATCATTCGCGAAAGTCTCGCAACGCATTGAGGTTACAAGGGGCACGTGGTCTTCCTCAGGAGTCTGAAGAAGACCACGGTGAGTGGGTGGCCCTCTAGCCAGGCAGGCCGCTTCGCTTTCGCTCGCGCGCGTATACCTTACTGTATCGTCCGATATACACCTACTACTCTGTCGTTTAAGTCACGTGTAAAATTTGAATAAAGGCGAAAAAAACTATTGATTTTGGAGTGTAGTTTTATTTAGGGGTACCTAATTGTAAAATATTTTATCTGGACTGCAGTCCTCTAGCATATCCATCTGTCAACTTTACTTCAAGGGAGAGAAACTAGGATTAGAAATTAGCCGCTTACTGACACAGACCGAATTCCACGCGGGCGGAGCCGCGGGCACAACTAGTTATATATAATTACAGTAACTTCATTAATAAAACTAATCTTGCAAGTTCCTCATAATTACCTTACCTTCTTCATAATTAAGCGGAAAACTAGTTATTGAAAACAGGCTAGAGAGGAATATGTCTGTTCACGTTCAGCACGCAGATGACAGTCTGTATCTTTAGGTATTTAAATAAAAGTAAACAAAATCTACCCTCAAATGGCTCCTTAAGCCAGTTGTTGTAATTGGTATACCTGTTATATACGTAATTAATGCTATTTTATACGTCGCTGCAACTATTCACACATTATCACGTTAAATAGGTACATTTTCCCGCTTGAGACGCGTTTACAAAATCTTCTTAAACAGTAACAGTAGGTACTTTAGTTCTTTTACTGTAGTTGTTACAGGTCTTAAGGTGACCTTACATTGGTGTGCCCAATAGTCCCATTTGATCGCGCTTGCAACTAAAATTAACAATAGCTACACCAGCAGCCGCATTCGAACTTTTAAAATCTCAACTTAATTTGACATAAAACCACAACCATTATCGGACCGGTGTTCCGAAACGTCGCAAGTTCGAGACTTCGCCGATGCGGTGAAGTTTTCCATTTTTGCTTTACCTAATATACTTAACAATTTGTATTGACATCGCAACATCTAGGTTGATTTAGTTATGTCTAACCTAACCATACCCCGAGAGGTGAATATGTAGGTCAATATTAAACGTAAATATTTATATATATATTGACACAGTGTAATGTTTTAATTAAAAATATGTACTTACTAATCTAACTATTCCGTATTACTGTAAACTACTGTTGATAATAATTAATAACAAATAATGTTTAATTTAGATCCGATTTTTGATTTTACTATGGGGCCAACCGAAAATATATAGTAGGTATATTTCGGCGAATCATATGACGATGCAATCTATGGAACGGATTTTAGCTATAGGAACGAAGCAGATAAACTCCGAGAAAAGTCAAGTCAATATCAAATCTTGTTAAGATGGTTAAAGTTCGCATGGTGTCCCTGAGTAGCGACATGCGTGAGCGGACGCCGAAATCGCGTCGCACGTCGCACGCCACTATTTCCCACTACCGGAACACTTGATGCTGTCGTTATTGATAAATTGCGCTCAAATTGAGCTCCTTAAACCCACTGCACCGATACCTCCCGGTAATCTAACAATGTCACATTGTCACGCCAAAGATAATATAATCTAATGACAACTAACTCAAACATTTGCACTCAGCACCTGATATCCTTGGCGGCCTGTCCTAGAGAGCTAGCTACTGCGTATTTCATTATTATGTACCTATTTTATGATACGGAAGTAGCGATTCCGTGTTTTGATGTGAAACGATTGACCTGCTTCGACAAAAACTTATCAGGTTATTTAAATCTTTGGCTCTTCGTCAAGGTTGTTTTGAACCTATTTTTTGCACGACGAGCAAATCAGGTTCCAGGGGTCACTTTGTTAAAAATATGTCGGGTTACGTATGGGAAGTCTGCATGGCTCAGTCGGCTCTTATATGTTTATACAGATTTGATATAGTTTATCTAGATCTAGACATTAGAGATGGAAGACTTCATTATTTTACTAACACACTAAAGGACAGTACCTAAATAGATGTACCTATAAAAAGTACCTTCTATAATTTATGGCTAATGTAATAAAGAAAGTGTTTTGCCATGTCACTGTTGTACTAGAGATGTGCGCCGATGGCAAAATCATCGGCGGCGGCGTCCGATGATTTTTTGACCGGCGGCGGCGGCGTGATCGGCGTGAAATCGGCGTGGCTTAATTTTTGATACTGCATGAGAACGTGGCTGTAGAAACTCTATATTAAAGCCTTCTGAGTATTTACTAGGCTATCCAAAACTTATTATGTGTGTTTTCTAAATGATTGCCGAAAATTATAGCCCTTCATGACACTTGGCAACCATTTATTACCAATACCAACCTAACGGTTACCAACGGTATGTTTAAATATTAAAATAAAAAGGATACTTTAAAACGCTACATTTTAGGCAGTATTTTTACTTACTTTGTAAGCGGAATTCAAATAGAACACAAAAAAAAATTTATAAGTTAAGTCTTAAATCTATGTATATTGACTTTTCCCAGCCGCTGTCGCCTCACCTAGGATTTGTTACGAAATAATGATGAACTACCTACATACTTTACATTTGTCTGAACTGAAGTTTAACAGAAATGTAATGTTAGATTAAAGATGTCATCGTTTTCCAAAGAAAAGGTCTCTGGCAGGTAGATTCGCTCAACAGAATGTCTTTGAAGTGTCCCGTTTTATGGAATACTAAGGTCTACTTTGTTTTCTTTACTGCTAGCTTAGTGATGATAGTTGGTGATTTAAGTTCCTATAAGTAGGTATAATTGTTTAAGTATAGCTTATTGCGGAGCTTTAAACTGATTTTTATAATTTTGATTGAAATATATATTATCAAAGTACACAACGGGACTTAATCGCGTATTTAAGTTTTAAGTTTTACCTCCGACGTTTCGAGGACGGCGTTGTCCCCGTGGTCTCGGAGAAGACTGGCTCAAGTTGACATCAACATCTTCTAGCCGCGCGAGTTTTTCGAACTACCCGCACTTGGTCTTGTTTATCAATTTGAACGTTTTGCGCACTAGGGATGTTACTCTGTCGACACACAACACACTAACGATATTCGATTTATCAACTGTCGATATTCGTTTCCGCTTACATTTACTAATGACTGGATTCCATGTGGATGAGATCTTAAAACCCTCGTCCCGATTAAAATTGCAATGTTTTTTGATTTCAATGGCTTCCCGCACTTTTCTACTGTAGAAATGGCGATCCGTGGAAAGGATTTTAGGGTTATGCAGCTCAATCCAGTGGTTTGGTCCTGACTCCAGCAAATGCTCAGCCACGGCAGACTTGTTCACCTGACGATTTTTGACAGCTGCGATATGTTCCTTAACTCTTTCTGCTATGGTGCGCTTAGTTTCTCCGATATAGGAACTACCACAACTGCAATCTATTTTATAAACGCCAGGTGACTGGAACGGAATAACGTCCTTCCGTGACCTTAGTCTCCCTGCAACTTTGGATAAAGGAGTGTACACCGCCTTGTTCTTCGAGACCACGGGGACAACGCCGTCCTCGAAACGTCGGAGGTAAATCTTAAAACTTAAATACGCGATTAAGTCCCGTTGTGTAGTTTGATAATGTTCAATAATCGTGAAAGTTTAAATCAGTGAAATATATATTGTTAAGTAAAAGAAGCTGATAATCACCATAAAATGACTAAGAATTGATCCTGTGTAATTTTAAATGAAATTGTATATTATGTAATAAATAAATAAATCATATTTATTTATCACATAATATACAATTTCATTTACGTTCTACAAAAAAGCTGTGCGAAAAAATATCAAATAATAACCTGAGATCCAGAAACTAGATCTTGTTCAAATTAATACTAAATCGTTATTACAGCTAACACCGCAACGACAAAAATGATGCTAATTTGGTTAACCGGCAAATAATAACCGAAAAAGCATAAGGATCTTTAAATTATACCTCTGACACTATCTATTCACTACGCAACATGGAATAAGACACGATAGGTATCAACATTTCCCACTCCGATTATACGCCGGTCAAATTTATCGGCGGCGGCGGCGTGGAAAAATCGTCGGCGGCGGCGGCGCGGCGGCGCGGCGCACATGTCTATGTTGTACCTCTAATATTTGTTTCTATCAGAATACTCATCACGCATTGATTCTCTTTAGAATCTTTACCATTTGAACCGTTAAGTACATATTTACCTACTACAATGTCAACAATACTATAATCGAAGTGAACTTATATGATCTTGCAAAACAATAAGTAAATAAAAGGCGACATTAAAAAAAAAAATATCGCGCCTTTTTAAGGTACCGTACCTCAAAAGGAAAAAAACGGAACCCTTATAGTAGGAGATCCCACATATATATGTTCGACCTTCACCAATACGTCTGACGGATGAAACTTATATTTTATGAAAGAAAATATGTTCCAGAACATAAATAAATAGGATTGCCTAAAGAAATATGGTCAAGGCTATTTTTAATAAATTTTGGAAAAAAAATTTTTTCGTAATTTTTCACCGATTTGTCTCACGAACGAAATAAGTTTCAATGGAAAGTATACAACTTGTACAACATAAATAAACTATCTATCTTTTTCCGGTCACTATTATGCGGTTGCCGTGTTTAGAGAGGTGCCGTGTTTTTGGACCAATGGTTCAAAAGTTATAAGGAAAACCTTTTTTTTTTCTTTCTTAACGATTATTTCCGAAATGATTCACTTTATCAAAAAATGATGTTTATAGACCCCTATTTATTTTGAATGGTCTATCCAACGACACCCCACACTATAAGGTTGAATGGATAAAAAATTGTCACTTACATTTTGAAGAAGATTGAAGCTCCGGAAGCTCCGGGCCGGCCACGGCCCGTACTAACGTGAGTAGGGGTAACGTTTAGTAGGGCAATTCCAAAATACCCTGAAATACAAATTATACGAAGCTTACTTATCATTTATCAATGTATTTGCCATGTACCTACCTTGGACACCGTATGTAACACAAAGCTGACAGCATTTTGCGTTTGGCTAAATTATTGCTATTTAATTTATTATTCCGTTGTAGAGGTTAATAACTTTATATTTATGTATATAGTACGGAAGCTGTATAAATTTAAGAAGCGAGCTGAGTGTAACTTGATAAAATAAGATACCTACCTTAATTTAAAATAAATTAAAAGGAAGTAAATATGTATATCAATAGATACCTATTTTTTAATGTTTCGTGTGGCGTCTAATCTATTTCTATATGGAAATCAAGAAGGTAATCTCTAAAGTTTCATATTCATATAATAATATATGTCTAGTTTAATAAGTTACCTAAGAGCGTAATTATTTTTTTCCAAAATTTGAAAAAGAAAAACTTGTCTACGGTTGTAGTTAGATAGGGTATGAGAAACACTTGTAGGGAATTCTAGTACTTACTGTTCTTGCCCCGAGCAAAATTAACAACGTTCCTCTTAGTTAGCCATCTTTCTTAAAATTGGGATTCGATTTTTTTTCTGCCTTCAGAGCTCATTCACAAGTCAAAGAATAGGACACGAGCCTGCTTACGACTAAGTTGGTATTCCATCTGCCCAATTTCTTGGTCCAAGGTGCATTGCTTCTCACTCTCTCATTCAGCAAATTGCTTCTCACTCTCTCATTCAGCAAAATGTGAGACGCAAATACACACATTGGACAAAGAAATTGGGGTGGAATACCACCCTTAGCGCCACTTGCACCATCCCACTGACTTGCGATTAACCGTTAACCCAGTGCCAAATTGTACTGGTAACCATGGTAACTCCAGGTTTAACCGGTTAACCCCGGGTTAGTGAATGGTGCAAGTGGCCCTTATATAGGAACCTACCTGCGCCAAAGAAGGCTCGTTTCTAAAGCTTGCCTACGATCAAATTTCATACCTTTATAAGGGTAAATGGGTTCAAATTTTGCGTCCATGTTCGCTAGTACCATGTAGTTCGCTAGTAAAATGGGGTGAGTTGGGTTGGGTGAAATTTGACTTTCAAACCTCGATAAAATTTTATTTTTACATGTGAAAACTGAATGGTGTTTATAATAAGTGGTTCGGACGTTTGTATTTTACTTTGTATTTTATTTTGGGTAGTTCCATTTCATAACTTTGACAATAAAGAGGAAAACCCACCTCACCCCGTAGTGCCTCGTATTTGGGGTGAGAGGGTTTTACATACAAAGGTGATTTTGGAAGATTGTTGGATCGATTTTTTTTATTATGAATATTACTATAGCTCCATTTTAAATTGGAATACATTATTTTTGTAGCAGTAGCCTTAAAAACCCACCTCACACCCCTCTCAATCCTTCTCTCCCCATTCATAACACATAGCTCCCCGCGAAACCTACTCACCCCTTTTTACGGTACCATAAGACTAAGTCGATAAAAATAACGATGGGCCTTCTTTGGCGCAGGTACCTAATTTATCATTTCGACGTTCACGATTTGACCTAAAATCGTGGTAAATATAAAATAATATTATCTATGTTGGACATGGCCATTTTTAAATGATCTTTAAATCATTGAACTACTTTTAGAAAATCGTGAAACTATTTAGTGCTATTACGAGTATATCACGAGTGCAAGAGTACTCGTTCTAAGGCCCATAAACCTGGAAAGATATGCAAAAAAGCAACGACAATAACTGTTGAAATTTACTTCATACCTTTCTTCAATTATAAAACAAAAGTAAACGTCGTGTGGTATCAGGCGGTCAAAATCAGGTAGTAGGTACAGAGATACTTGGAAATCGCTCCAGCTCTTAGGGATCATCCATTAATTACGTCACACGAA
Source organism: Cydia splendana (assembly GCF_910591565.1). Lineage (NCBI taxonomy): Eukaryota > Metazoa > Arthropoda > Insecta > Lepidoptera > Tortricidae > Cydia > Cydia splendana. Next base: position 4,863,019 of record NC_085976.1, on the reverse strand, counting down.
TTTCAAGGTTTTTTGACCCCTCCCCCCCTCCTTGTCACACTTGGTCACATTTGGCAAACCCCTCCCCCCTGATGTGACGTCACATTTTTTCAACGAAATCGGCAAATCGAATTAAGTAGGTACCTACATTAATTTTTACTCAAAGTATTTTTTAAATACCTAGTAATTTTATAACCCAAAACCGATTACGAAAGAAAATTAAACGAATAAAAAGGATTATCGTTCCAAAAACTTGTTATTTAACTGTACAGTGAATTTAAATAAACTTTCGGTTACTGATGAAGTTAAAGTGACGTCACAAAGTTTGTGACTCCCCCCTCCCCCTTGTCACAACATGCCACATTTACTTGACCCCCTCCCTCCCCCTAAACGTGTGATGTAATTAATGGATGGCCCCTTATAAAATAAAAACATGATGATTGTGATGTGGATCAGTGGACCCCTAGGTGATAGTAACAAAGAGTCATCTGGCCAGCTATCCGCAATTCGCTTATGGCGCTACAATAAGCCTGAATTAGATTAATAGTTTGTCTTAATCTGTCATTTTGGCTTAGGTATTTGTAAGAAAGGGATAAAACATAATTACTAAACTAATAGAGGTTTGTAATGTTATAATTGTATATGTTTATATTGTAACGGCCTTCAAGCCTAGTCGGTGAAAACACAAACAATGGAATTAATAAAATTAACACTAAATAATAAAATTACAGTTCTTAACTATGTATGTAATTTTTTTTGCATGTCACCTTATACGTATTTAGGTCGGTACACTCGGTACGTCATATAGTACATATCTATATTATTTTTAAGAACAAGCTTAAGCTGTGATGATTATTTATGATGTTTGAGTTCTAGTTTTGTCCATGTCTTGTTTTTGAGAAAGTGTATGGTTTGTATTACTGAATTCAGTGGCGGATTTGCAGTCTTTGCCGCCCTAGGCCCCAGGCCCTGTAGCCGCCCCTTTCTCAGCACCCATCATATTGACTACATTTTGAGTTATTTCTTGTTATCATCAGCGAATTTTTTGACACAATTTGCGGCCCCCAAAAACTTGCCGCCCTAGGCCTGGGCCTACTTGGCCTTAGGGCAAATCCGCCACTGACTGAATTAGAGAATATCTATGACAACTTAATTTTCACGTTGATTCTCTAAAATTACATAGAGGGCTCTGTCAATTATAGATAGGTACTGTTGAAGATATTTTTAAACGAAAACTGTAGAGATTTCTGTCTATTTTTCAAAGTATGGATGTGGACTGCTACTTTGTGATACCCACTACTGGTTAATGATGAGTGATGACTGTGCCACGCCCACACTATTAACTGACAGTTCGTAAACCTTATTACAAAAGGCATAAGGTCTAGCGATAGACAGTTAAGAGTGTTGCTGTTTGTACAATAAATATATACCTAAGCAATGAAAACTTTCTTTGTCCGCACCGCTCGCCGTCGTCGGCAGGTTCACACACTACGAGTAGAGCTAAATGGTTGAAGCGCACCGTGCGGTTTAAGAGGACTTTTCTCCCGCGGACGCTCTAGGTGTGGAATGAGCTCCCCGTGCCGAGAATTCACGAGGGTCTACTGCAGTAAGGGGTTCTTCGAAAAAGGAGTGTACCTCCAGATATTTAAAAGGGTCGGCAACGCGCATGTATATGTATAACACCATGGAGTTGCATGCGTTCATAGGCTAGCGTGACTGCTTACCATCAGGCGGGCCGTATACTTGTTTTATGGTATAAAAAAAACTACGACCTACTCTTAGATCACTAGGACGAGTCTGATATAAAAGTGCTCTCCAATTGCACACAGTTGTTAAGCATCTCGAATTTATCCTCTCACTGGTTTACCTTACAACTCGACTCGTCAAGACCAGCACAACTAACACACGGCCTACATGGCAAGTCTCATTAATCACATCCAGATCAGTCTTGTGACGAAATTGGACTTATAGGCTTAGACGACCGGTTATAACATCTTACCTCCACTCTACGCCACAGATCCCAGTTCAAACAGTATTTACATGTTTTTACGTAGTATTTGCTTAGGGATCTAGCTGACTGCCGCTGTCAGATATAAATAGGGTGTCGCGGAGAGCCTCCGTCCGCACTCTCTCGAGAGTGTTCCCTTGTGAAACTTCAGTTTCAAGACTCGTGTTGTGATCAACACTGTTCATAGCCACTCCGGTGGCAGGAGCACCCAACCCGACCGAAGACAGCCACTTTTACATCCCCTTTCACATCGGTGAGTACCTAGTCTAACTTTTGTAAATAGGTTATTTGGTTTGATAGCAGAACGGGCCCTAATACGATCGTGCAATAGGTACCTACCCTTAACTCAAGAAGATATTGATAGAAGATCTATATTTTCATTTAACATATTTTGAGATAGATTAAGGTATTGATAAAAAATAGTAGCTGGTCCTAATGGAATGGAAGCGGTATACTTTTTCCATTTAGTCAGTCATCATTTTGTACCAGTGCAGTGTTCACAGGTGTATAGTTTTGTCAAGAAGTCTGATCGACTACCACACCAAAAGGCGACCAGCATTTCGTTATTTGAGTTTCGAATACGCCTAAATATTTTTAAGAATTTCGTACTCAAGGTTGATACGTGATTCAGAAAAATAAAGAAAGGATAAAGGATGACTCACTTTAGACCGGGCCGTGTCCGGGCCGGAGCTACCGGCGCATCGTTTTCTATGGAAAGCATCACGTGATCGCCTGTCATGTCATAGAAAAGTAAGCGCCGGAAGCTCCGGAACGGACACGGCCCGGTCTAACGTGAGTCATCCTTAAAGGAGAGGATGCTTAGGAAAAAAACCTAAACCCAACGCCGGTTAAACCACTAACTGCCGACTACGCCTTACGCCTACCGCCGTCTAAAAACCCTTACTTTATTCATAGCTGCTTTTCCTCATAATATTCGTGGTGTCATTGTCCTATAGCCAAGTCAGACCTAATTATTACAGTCAGTGTCTTTTTCAGTAGGCTTAAATAATACCTAACTAATCAATATAATTAGGTAACCTAGTTAATCGTAGGAAAAGGTACAAACTTTTAAGGGTGGCTTTTAAACCCTGGCTATAGTGGCATTTGAAGCGCTGAAGCAGGCATTTGCGAAATTCAAGAATGACCATCAAGGATACGGTTTCTTGACAAGTGACTCTCGCTAATAAACGTCGCACGCGCAGCCCACATAGGCTTCCATTAACACGCGACACGTACCAGTCATTTGAATGACATTATTACTTCGGTATCTTGTAACATTTACGAGGGTCGCACTGAAATATTCGGGAATGGGACACTTAGAAATAACATAATAGAAACAGGCATATAATTTATAAAAATGTAACTCTTTATAAAACTTTTAAGGTATATTCCATTTGGTTGTCATTTGTATTTAAGAATTACTGGCAATTTGAAAATTGTATGTCGAACATTATTTGAATTTTTGGCCAAGTGATTTTTCGGATCATATTTTTAAACGGTTTTCAATATGCCCTCAGCGAACAAATAAAAGTTACAATGGGCTTCTGTTATTTTTTTATGAACTAGAGTTCATCGTACGCTCGTTTGCAGTTAAAATTAAATATGAAAGTCACTTTCATTTTATCCCATGGGTGATCTTAAAGAAGCATGTCATTCCAAAGCGACGTCAAAAATTAAAATCGCATTTGTGCTGTTAATTAAAAAGACTGCCAAAAAAGTTGCATATCGGCAGATTTCGACATTCCTAAATATTCATATGACAACAGTAAAAAAATCTTTTATATATATATATATATGTAAAAAAACTTCAATTCCGTTGGCTACTCCACGAATTTCATACAAAACCACTAAGGCCCCAAAATCGCCATACAAAAAGGACTTTGGGATTATGAGCCGTGTGCATTACAGAATGATTACTTTCAAAAGAAAATTTATATGCGTGGTCAGTTTGAGTTTAAGTATGTATTAAAATAAAGATTGACCGTCTAGATGCGACAGTTTTCTCTATTCCCGACATTTTCAGTGCAACCCTCGTAGGTGACAGTAGGTACCACGTATTTGGTATGCTTTGAGTTAAGAATTGATTTAAAAAATAAATGAACACACACACACACACACATTATTTTTCACACCTGTAAAAAAGTAACGATATAAATGCATTTGTATTATTTGTAAAAGGTTTAACATAAAATCGATCCATATTTAAACCGTTATTAGCTTTAACTAATAAGTACTTAACTTAAATAGAGGGAAACGGAGTTTCGGAGTTTGGCGGTGACAGGCAAAAATGTATATTGAAGGGACTCCGTTATAGGACTACTTTTGGAGTATTCCAAAAGGTCCAACGAATGCTCCAAGCGCTCCATTAAAAGACAAACGCTGGCTAAAACAGAGCTCGCGAATATTATTCGACGATATTGCACATCCCTAAGTGAAGTAATCTGAATGTTCGCTATTGGAGGCTGACTATAAACAAGTTTTATTATGCTTGTTATCATATCATACCATGTTTGTGCATTCGTCATTATTTACCTAGGACTTAAGAGCTCTATGCCCATAATCATAGCGCAGCTACCAATTCGTAAAGCATCTGACAATGACGTAGAGATGCGGTATCATACACAAACAAATGACAAAATTCTTGGAAAATATTAAATACTTAACACACATTGCTACTAATATGTATAATATTAGTTTTCGTCAACTTTCGCATTTATAATAATTATAAAAAGTAACTCTAATAAGATAAAACCGCCTGTTGTATGCTTGCAGATGCTCTATTCATTGTATTGTTTTTTTTGCATTGAGGTATACCAATAAAGAGTATTTGTAATGTATTGTAAGTTGTAACTCTGTCTGTCTGTCTATTACCTCTTCATGCTTATACCGCTGAACCGATTTAGATGAAATTTGGTATGGCGATAGTTTAAGGTCAGGGGGTGGACATAGGATAGTTTTTTTATCAATCACCATCATCATCCCGTGCAGATGATGTCGCGGGCAGACACTAGTATTATATGTATAAATTATACATAGTGTAGATACTGCAGATAATACCTATATTGTTGACTCCAGTAGGTATACCTAGTTGACTTGACTGTCTGTCATGTAAAGTTGACATGTCAGCCAGGTGACATGTCACATCTTGCTATCAGTGAGCAAACATATATAACCCACTAGCGAATGGTTTACAATACTGTGTGTACTTCGGGCTAATATTGAAATCATCTGTCACGATCAAGATTGAGTGACGCATCTCGACTGATCTTTGATACAGTGGGGTTTATTCGCTCCGTGCCTGACAGTCGGCCCGATTCGAACTTTAAGATACGTCAGTTAATAGATCTAGAAACGATGTCAATTAGATATGTCGGTGTTAAATGTGACGGTTCTACAAACAAAAACGTCACTTTTGACACTGACACATCTAATCCATATCGTTTCTAGATCTATTAATTGACGTAAGTATCTTAAAGTTCGAATCGGGCATTACTTTATAAATCACTTGCAACAAAATGGCTGAGAGATCGAGGAGTAATAACTAAATTAATGTCAGTTGTCACTTCGGAGTCTAGATAACTCGTAGAGAGAGCGGCTTCACAGGGCTACGCGGAAAAATTAAGTTAGTAAACAAAACAGCTAGGTATTCTTCACACGAACCCAAATATTTTTAACGGCTCAGAAATCCTGCGTCATGATTTGCAGAGAAAGTGACCGTCAACGGCTTTCTAATATCTCATCATGTGTCGGCATTGCGTAGGACCTGGAACTTCAAAACAAGTGACGGATGCGTGACATTGACGCATCGCGCATCGTAGTTACCTAATACCTACTATACCTAGGTACCTAACGGTCGGTTGCACGTTGCACCAAACCCTCCGTCACATTTACAATATTTGAATAAAATAAAATATTCTTATGAGGAGAATTATAGTTCACTACCTAGAGGAGAGGTAAGTTATACCTTCATGAAAAGCAATGTGGACAGGATTAACCAAACTTCTTACTTACTTATGGAACGCATACCTATATCCGAGCACTTCGCCACTACAACATACAAAATATCCTTTATGTTTTTGCTACGAGTACGATGCAAATAATTTTACTATATTCGGCTCGATTCGGGAAATGAATTAGAGGTGCCGTGGAACGTCACATATCTTTACTATTTCATATCTAGTGAATCTCTAATTCATTTCCCGAATCGCGGCGCCAGCCGCCATAAGGTACCTTTTTCCGTGGGACGTCACATATCTTTACTATATCGTATCTAGTTAATCTCTAATTCATTTCCCGAATCGCGCCGATTGGCATTCCTTATATATATACACTAATAGTTTTTTCGTAAGTACATAATTATATGCAACAAATTATAAATTATGCAGTTATTGTTACCACTTAAGAATCACATAAAAAAATGCAAGCGTTTTTATTATAGATTGTATACTAATTTATTAGATACAATTTGCTGGACAAGTATTTTATATATAGGTAATGAAACAGCTGAGTAATTATTTAAACGTATTTATTTAAACTTTATTGCATAAAATAAATAGCTTCTCTACCTATCAACATTTGACATAACAGATAGGTACAATAGTCAATTAGAAACCCAACATTGTAGTTGGAGAGCCATTAGAGTAAAATAACCTATGTATGTAAAATAACTCCATTGAGAGTAAAATAACCTATACCCGTAACGTCTGCGCGAAATAGGTAAGTATCACTTTTTTAAGCAAAGTGCGATAAAAATACGTGACGTATAACCTACCTACCTTCAAAACCTTAATCATTGATCGATATCGATCTTGTCAGTGCAGAGTCATTGTCCTTTTCATTTATATTAATTTGTTTTGATCCGAAGTACCTAGTCCGTAATCAGTTCGTGGCGCCGGCGCCGGCGCAGCGCAGCCTTCACCTTGACGACCGGTTACCTTCGCCGGGATACACCTGCCTGTGCCGTCCAAATTATGTACATACAGTACCCACGTACTTGTACCTACATATGAAACATACATTTCGTACGACAGCAACACACTTCACTCACCATTGCAAGATACTTAAATGTTGTAATTGTTTCTAGGTATTAAGTTTGTATGCACTAATATTAAATCACTTTATTCAATAAAACAAAATACAATTTAATAAATTAATAACAATACCGAATCTGACTATAGCTAAACTAAACTATAAATAAGGCTAAAGAAAAATCTTAACTAAAGCCATAAAATCTACCAATAACTACTCAAAGAACCCAGCCCGCGTCGATTTTGACGCAAACTGCCCGATTCGAACTTTAAGATACGTCAATAAATAGATCTAGAAACGATATGGATTAGATGTGTCAGTGTCAAAAGTGATGTTTTTGTTTGAAGAAACGTCACATTTGACACTGACATATCTAATCCATATCGTTTCTAGATCTATCAAAAAGTTGCCCATCACGTTTGCTTCGTTTCCGTGTTACAAAGCCACTTTGTGAAAACTAGTTCTAATTAATTGTTAAAAAATATATTTCAGTTAAAATTAGTTTCGTATACGACTATTATATACTAGGTTAAGAATTGCGAAAGTTTCGACTGAAAAATTGTACCCAATTTAGGCACATCGATACACCAAGGCTAAATTAGGAAAATGGATTTCACAACTAGTGAAAACACGAGTTTTAGGGTGCGTTTCGACCAGAGATACACCAAGGCTAAATTAGGAAAATGGATTTCACAACTAGTGAAAACACGAGTTTTAGGGTGCGTTTCGACCAGAGATGTGTGAGGATGCGTTTGCGAGCAAGGAACCAATAGAATTACTTCATTTGTTTTCCTCGCTCCGCGTGCAGTGATTCTATTGGTTCTTAAAAACACATCCCGCGCAACGCATCTTCGCACATTTCTGGTCGAAACGCACCCTTAACGGGGAAAACTCGTTTTAAAAATGGTTTTACACACAAGGACAGAAACTCAAATTACTCGGACTGGCATTGGTACACAATTAGTTCCTTGCTCAATTCAACCCTTACATATCATATGAATAAGGTATTTATTCCTTAGCCATTCTTCTAAATTCGCAACGGGAAAACCAGCACCGATTATTTGCTCAAATTAAACAGTGACGTTAAATCGCGTGTTTTGGCAAGGTGTTAAATGTTGATGTTGACAACGATTTGAGGCCTCGCGAGGCCCCGCCGAGGCAAATTAGAGGGCTCGTGCGATAACCTCAAGTTCCAAGTATTGCTGGTAACCGTGGAAATAACCCCTCAGTTAAAATGAACAAAACTGCAGTGTTTACTGACGTAATTATCATTAGATAATTACGACAGTAAACACTGCAGTTTTAGAAAAGGTACAATTTTCTAACGAAGCTAGTGGTTGCAAGTATGATTGATTTGATGTTTAATTTCTTGGAAATCAGCACATAGCTCGCGGCAGTAGCATGGAATTCTCCTTCTAGCCTTTTTCTTCAAAGCAAAAATTAAGATGAGATTTAAAAAAAAATATTTGTAAATTCCAACTCAAATTGGACAATAAGGACGGTATTTAAATATAAAATCTTAGCAATTTCAGCATGATGTTGACGACCGATCTTCCGAGAGCAACAGAATTAAAATCCAAAAATAAAACAAGTCATCATGTCGTTCATGAGAGGGTAAAACATATTTACACGCAAAAATTCTTAAATACCAGTTAATTAATTTAACCGTAAAGGTATGTAGGTAGTAGGTACTTAACATAGATACAGTTGAGTAATTCGACTTTTAATTAGAAATTATTCAATTGATTTGACCTGTTTAAAAACGGAAGCAAGTCCGTATAAGGCGTAGATTGGACATCCGGGCGAGGTGAAGTGTTACTTCGGACGCCGGAACTTGACATTTTCTGATAAGCTCTGCCCTTCATGAGTTCATAACATAAGCACGCGTAAAGGATGACTCAAGCTAGACCGGGCCGGGACCGGGCGGGAGCGTCCGGCGTTTCGTTTTCTGTAGAAAGCACTACATGATCGCCGATCAGCCGTCATAGAAAATTACGTGTCGGACGCCTCGGCCCGGGCGCGGCCCGGTCCAGCGTGAGTCATCCTTAATAAACAGGTTGGTTTTACCTTCAATAAGTATTTAAGTTCAACGGACGTCCTCTTAATATTAAATAATCATAATCATTTATATATTGCATTCATGTAGGTACCTACCTAGAATATAGTAAGGTCAAAGTAACATAATCCCTGACAGGGTTTAGCAAATTAGTTTTTATTAGGAAGGAAAAATATTAGTTTTTTAGCACCCTTGTTTGCTTGCTTGAAACATCATACAAAGAAAAGTCCCCTCGTTAAAATACAAGATGCCATCAAAAACGTAGCTAAAAACGTAAAAAACTGCAAGTTTCAAAAGCCAAAAAAGTTGTGAACTCTGATGATTCTTGTGATGTTTGATAAAAGAAAAATTTAATAAATAACTTAATATTGTAACACATAAAAAGAGCCAACGGGAGTGGTCATTTCTCCATACAAACGTACTCCTCGTTTTCCTCCGTGGTTTTTGAAGCTAGAGCAATGATTTTTTCAACACAGATTAATATTGTCAATATCTGTGTCGGACCGTTTTGTTTTTTTTGATATTTTTGTTTTTTAAGGCACTAGAGCCCTTCAAAAATGGCCAAAATGGCCTAATTGACTATGCCGCAATGAGAGGCGTGGCATTCAAAACTGATATCAATTAGCCAAAAAAGCAAAACGGTCCGACACAGATAATTTCATAATCATTTAGATTTCCAAATTTGGTTACGATTGGTTAAGTTTTGGAGAAGGAAACAGAGGAGTACGAAACCTCGATTTTTGAGATTTTTACGCAGGATTTTTCGCCTTGTCCTTATCGCACTACTTTTAGGTGCCGCTTCCGTTAGCGAGACGGGTATATTTACCTAAAATATTTAAAACTCAGCTCCTGTTTCGTCTTATACAATATTTGAAAACCGGGTGTAGCATGACAGCTTATACTTTAATTAATTCATCGGTTTAACAGATCAATTAATGTAAATCGCTGTGCTATTACCATACTTGTTATAATTTAAACAAATCGAATGTTATAAATAAATTCAAGTATGCACGTGTTTTCTTTGAACGTCTTTCCCATATAACCATTCCAGTCGCAGAATCACAAAGTGGTAACTAAATGTCAGATGTGTCGTAACAGAGTCCACACAATGTGTCTAGAATTGTTTCGAAACAAAGTGTCGTCGCCGTGTCTACACTTTTCCGTAACAAGGTGTCGACACATTTGTGTGCACTTTGCGTGCGGTTTGCGACTAAATCTGACAGCAAATTTGTGACAGCAAATGTCAATATAAAATACCTCTTGAAAACCAAGGTTTGTCAAACTACTATTAGTGTCTCGTGTGCTCGTAATTCTAGTAAGTCATCATGGGCAATGCAAATGATAATAATCGACCGAAACCATATAAACACCCAACACCCGTCAACCTTTTACAGAAAAGTTTTTAAAGAAATTCAATAAGCTACTTAGGTCAGGCAACGAATGCTCCAAAAGTTGTAGAGGGAAATGCTCGGAACACAATTTTTGACTCCGTAACTCGGTTTGACAAGTTAGGAGGTGAACATATCAAAAGTCCCCGGCCGTAGCCCTTGAGCGGGGGGGAGAGAGGGGGCTTTGAAGGTCCCATTTTCCCGTTTTTCGATTATATCTCGGAAACTATGCATCTCAGCGACATGGCCACTTATACAAAATGAAAGTTAATTTAATTTGTTACAAGTTTATTCCGTCAATTTTTTCGATATGTTGAATAGTTTTTGAGATATCCGCTCTTGAAAGTTTATTTAGGGCTCTCAATTTTATCTTGATATATCTATATCAGTGAAGGTGCTAGGCCGTGTTTGGTATCGTTTTCGTATAAATCTGGGGTGCTGAATCCATTTAAGGTATCACATTGACACCATTCCACAAAATAAATAAATCTTTTTAGGGTTCCGTACCTCAAAAGGAAAAAACGGAACCCTTATAGGATCACTCGTGCGTCTGTATGTATGTCCGTCTGAATACACAAAATAGTTCTTTACCTATAGATGACAGGAAAACCAATTAGAAATGTGCAGTCAAGCGCGAGTCGGACTTAATGTACGGAACCCTTAATACGCGAGTCCGACTCGCACTTGGCCGGTTTTTTTGAAACTCCTCTTGAAGCTTAACCGCTGAACCGATTTCGTTGAAATTTGGTATAGAAATAGTTTGCGTCCCGGAACAGGACATAGGATAGATCTTATAACCAAAATCATCTTTTGAAGGTGTGAAAAGTGGCGTGGAAATTTGTACGGGAAATCAATAACCGCTGAACCGATTTATATGAAATTTGGGATGGTCTACATCTTTGATTTAGTTAAAAATGATAAAAAAACATGACTTCAAACCTAAACTTAAACAGTATTAACTTCAAGAAGTCAATTCTGAATTCCCCCCTACACCTCATTTCACACCTTTAAAGGATGATTTTTCAGATAACTTATTATGTCCTGTCTCGGGACTCAAAATATATGTGTACCAAATTTAAATTAAAACTGTTCAGCAGTTTAAGCGTGAAGAGGAGTTTAAAAAAAAGTATTTTAATAAGTTTATATGTTTTTACTTCGGAATGGTGTCAATGTGATACCTTAACTAAATTTGGTACTGCGAATTTATACGAAAACGATACCAAACATGGCCTCGTAGCTTTACTGTTGTAGAAGTCAAAATAAAATTGAGAGCCCTAAATTCTTATTACTTGGCCAAACTTGTGTAGAAGGAAAAGGTAAAATAAAAGTCTTCGGCAGGAATATAAGACACAAATATATTTTTTTTTTTGCGTTACTATTTCAATCATCAAATATAAACATACCTTGATTATATTATTCTAGTGAGATCCTCATAGATAAACAAAAACATTTACTTAAAAAATTACAAGGTCGAAATGTCACGGAACTTGTGAGAGTAATATGTGAAAAATAAAAACTTTTATGACAAAAAAATCTGGACACAATTTAAGAATCACCCAATTGCGTCGAGGAATCATCTGTATTTTTGCTTGTTTCATTACCTCCTCTTTTCTTTTTTGTCCTTTGTATTCTGTAGCAATTTGTTAGATCTGAAAATAAAGATAACTTGCGTCGTCACGGATGTCGATTTATAGGTTTTAGGGAGTGCAGAATTCGAAAACGATGATCATTTTATAATCCAAGATGGCGGCTACGTATTTTGTCATAAAAGTCGTCATGAATATCGTTTTATAGGTTTTAGGAAGTGCCGACTTCGAAAATGATGACCAGTTTGGAATCCAAGATAACTGCCGTGCACTTTGTCATAAAAGTCGTCATGGATATCGTTTTATAGGTTTAAGGGAGTGCAGAATTCGAAAATGATGACCATTTTGGATTCCAAGATGTCTGCCGTGCACTTTGTCATATGACCCGTCATGGATGTTGATTTATAGGTGTTAGGAAGAGTAGAATTCGAAAATGATGACCATGACCAACGTGCACGGCAGACATCTTAGATTCTAAAACCGTCATAATTTTCGAATTCTCCACTCCCTAATACCTATAAATCGAGATCCATGACGACTTTTATGACAAAGTGTACGGTAGACATCTTGGTTTCCAAAATGGTCATCATTTTAGAATTCTGCACACCCTAAAACCTATACATCGCCCCGAACTGTGAACTCGCGGTTCGCCAAACAGATCAATTGAATGCAGTGCTACTTAGTCTGAAATGGGCATTTCGTAATTGATTCCTGATTCCACGATTACTTGAAATTACTTTGTAATCTGATTACCGATTCCTAGATTACTTTGTAATCTAACAATACCGAATTACCAAGTACAATTCCATTTGAGGAATCAGGAATCAATTTTTCGAATACTACAATTACTAGTAATAGAAATCAATGTCGATTCTTCATTAGGTACAGGAATATATATTACTTGATTCCTTTCAGATTACATTTCGTACTACTACATAAGTACTATCAAAAGTACATTTCGATAGTAGATATAGATGTTGTTGACTTAGGGTCGGTTACACCAAACTGTTCGTATCGTTAAAGAGTTCGCTAAATTTTTATGTATGGAAAGTTTCATAGTAAAGTGCCGGGGCGCGCCGGCTGACGTTGATCAGTCTGTCAAATGTGGTTGGTGCAACTGGCCCTTACTAGGATGCATCTACCGATACCTTATTTGAAACAGGTGTGCAGATTTCGAAATTGATGACCATGACCAATAAAACGACATCCATGACGACTTTTAACATAGTGCATGGCGGCCATCTTGGATTCCAAAATAGTTATTATTTTCGAAATCTGCGCTCCCTAAAACCTATAAAACGACAGCCATGACGACTTTTATGACATACTGCATGGCCGCCATTTTGGATTCCAAAATGGTCATCATTTTCGAAATCTGCGCCCCCTAAAACCTATAAAACGACATCCATGACGACTTTTATGACATAGTGCATGGCCGCCATCTTGGAATCCAAAATAGTCATCATTTTCGAAATCTGCGCCCCCTAAAACCTATAAAACGATATCCATGACGACTTTTATGACAGTGCATTGCCGCCATTTTGAAATTGAAAATGTTATCATTTTCGAAATCTGTGCCCCCCAAAACCTATAAAACGACATCCATGACGACTTTTATGACATAGTGCATGGCCGCCATTTTGGATTCCAAAATGGTAATCATTTTCGAAATCTGCGCCCCCTAAAACCTATAAAACGACATCCATGACGACTTTTATGACATTGTGCATGGCCGCCATCTTGGTATCCAAAATAGTCATCATTTTCGAAATCTGCGCCCCCTAAAACCTATAAAACGATATCCATGACGACTTTTATGACATAGTGCATTGCCGCCATTTTGAAATTAAAAATGTTATCATTTTCGAAATCTGTGCCCCCCAAAACCTATAAAACGACATCCATGACGACTTTTATGACATAGTGCATGGCCGCCATTTTGGATTCCAAAATGGTCATCATTTTCGAAATCTGCGCCCCCTAAAACCTATAAAACGACATCCATGACGACTTTTAAGACATTGTGCATGGCCGCCATCTTGGAATCCAAAATAGTCATCATTTTCGAAATCTGCGCCCCCTAAAACCTATAAAACGATATCCATGACGACTTTTATGACATAGTGCATTGCCGCCATTTTGGAATCCAAAATGGTTATCATTTTCTAAATCTGCGCCCCCCAAAACCTATAAAACGACACCCATGACGACTTTTATGACATAGTGCATGGCCGCCATTTTGGATTTCAAAATGGTCATCATTTTCGAAATCTGCGCCCCCTAAAACCTATAAAACGACACCCATGACGACTTTTATGGCATAGTGCATGGCCGCCATTTTGGATTCCAAAATGGTCATCATTTTCAAAATTGGGGCCCCCTAAAACGTATAAAACGACATCCATGACGACTTTTATGACACAGTGCATGGCCGCCATTTCGGATTCCAAAATGGTCATTATTTTCGAAATCGGCACTCCCTAAAACCTATATATCGACACCCATCTCGACTTTTATGACAAAATGTTTTGCTACCATCTGCATGCAAGACATTTCTATTATTTTTACGTACAAAAATGGCCCCCTGTCAACTTTCAATCGAGATTTAATCGATAATTTATTCGATTAATATTCAGATTAATTCAATTTCAATCTATGTTAGGTCGACTAAACTAATCGCGATTAAAATTTGAGAATTAACTTTTTTTATTCCATTAATTAGTCGAATAAACAGTTAATCGATGAATGCCCATCTCTGACCACGGCATTTTTACACTTTGAGAATATCTGAAAACAAATCAACACAAGGAGCCATTTTGCAAATCCAGTAACATACCAGTAACTTTGTTATTACTTTTGACAGCGCGTGTCATGTGTCAACACAGAGTCGACACAAAGTCGAAACATTGCAACTACTTTGTGACTGCAATATTTCTCAGCCTTAAACCATATTTATACATCATAATTAACAAGTTTCGTAGTATGTAAAGCGTTATTTCTGTTATTTAAGTATAGTATACGCATCGAAGTACTAAAAATGCTTCAAATAATATAGTTATGAACACAGGCACTGAGAAGTAAACAATTTCATTTCCGGCTAAACTAAAACAATGTGGTGGCGCGTTGATTATATTACACTTAGTTTATCAAATCACTCGAGCAGTTTAATTCCCCATAATAATTTAAGTCCTATTGTAATATAAATGCAAACAATATATAATTACGTCTTGTAATCCGTTTTAGAGATGGCGTATTAATGTCACTTATTTTTATTTAAGTATTTTTCCATCTGACAGTTTCCATTTGACAGGAACAAAATGAACGAATGAACGAATGATTTTGGCATAAAGTAGTCGCAAACCCGAAACAATGTGTGCACACGGCGACCACACTTTATGTCACTTTGTGTCATGTGTCGACCCTTCCCCATTTCTGGTAACTGTGTCGACACGGCGACGACTCTGCGACTGGAATTGTGACCGAAACAGACGGTGTCGACACAAGATGTGTCAACACCGCGTCGTAACGGCGACTGGAAATGGTTGTATGGGTTGTTGACATGAGACGAACCAAAGTTTCAAACAGAGCTTAAAGACCAACGGAGATTCTATGCAAATCAATTGTTTAGGTTTAGGTAACTTATAAAACTTAGGGTCCTTGGGTCAACGGATCATAAAAAGATCAGAAAGTAGAACACGCCAAAAACATAGCCCCGTGATTCTTATTAGTACCAACAATACATATTTTCCTACTTAGTCTGACACTGAAGGCCCGCATTAAATTGACATTATCTTAATATGTCGCTCGCACCGGCTTCAGGTATTTCTTGCGTGATTAAGAATAGATATTAGATAGCTAAAGTAATATATTTGGCCCAGAAAAAAACTTGTATATATATGTATATCAAAAGTATAGAGATGTAGTAAACATGTTGTAATTGAGCAGTGCAAATTTATCCGAACATTAATGTCAACATTATCGCTAATTTGTAGCTACATACTTCACACATAATCGGATTCCGATAGCATGGGCTCTAATACAACACGTCCTACGTGTACTACTTTGTTAACCAATAATAGCTAAAGTGCGGAACTAAAAAATAACAGTCACAGAATGAGTTAATTAAAAAAACAATAGTGTTCAAGGTGGGGCATTAGCGTTTGCAAAAGTTAGGTAAAACTAACCGCGCGCGGTTTCAGCGATCACTCGCGCGCAGACTCGAGCCGAGCACGTACACGCACACCTGACACTCTAGTTCTTTTAATAAGTTTTTTTAAAAGTACTTAGATAACTAGGATTTTTTTAGTGTTTGAAACTCGCAGGTTGTGTTGGAACTACCCCATGCAAGTGTTAAGGACCAAGTGCAAAGAAATGCTTTCGCATAGTGTTAGTTGACGGGGTCCTTATTTGTAATCGAACATCTCTAACTTCAGCTGAACAAGTGAATATGCAATATAAAGGAACCTTGTGTTGAAAGTTTTTACGCGCACCCCTAGCCGTACAGGATTCATTCTACCTCACTGCAAATTTATCACAAAGGTAAGGAATTTACTTAGCATACTTACCGACCTATAAGTACTAACCTTATTGGTGTTTATAAGTTTTTCAGGATACATGTACACATTAATTAAATAAACATTAAACCCAAAGTTAGAATTGAGAAAAAATACTTCCTGAAATATTTTGAAACCTGATCGTTAGACCGACGAGAAGATTTTATCTTTTTCAGAGATTTGTAAAGCGTTTTGGAACTTAGCAAACTATCAAAGCATTAGATTGAACACCTGAAATTTTCCACACGCTTTCGTTTCGCACTCGCATATGCAGGGGCGTATTTTGAAATTTGGCGCCCCGGGCCAATACGTTTTGCCGCCCCAGAAGTCAAGGAAGAAAAACAAAATGCAATCCGGCATGCCGCCCCTGGGGGTTGGCATATGCCGCCCCTGGAGGTTGGCGCCCCGGGCCATGGCCCGGATGGCCCTAGGGTAAATACGCCCCTGCGCATATGGATATGATTCAATTACCGGCAAGGTGACGACCGGGGTCTGAAAGGATAAGGTTATGTCTGTTAGTTTACTGTAGAGCCGCTAATTCCTGCAAACAAACACTAACTCACGCGTTTCATGCCATAGAAGCCGTAGGCAGTTCAAGGGACAACCAATAACTACACATTCACATTAGGCACCTTACAATTTGAGATTTGTTTTCGGCCAAAAACATCTTTTTTCCTGAAAGATTATTAAACCGTAGGTCACATTAACACATACAACTGAAACTATGTACAGGATGGTCCAAAATACGTTAAAAAATCCTAAACATTTCTTGACAAAGTATTTTTGAGCTAGTAGTATTTGTAGTAGGTATTTAAGTTATAGATATTATAAAATAAAAATAAAAAACCTTTAAAATAAAAAGCAATAATACGGAATACAAATGCATTCCACTGAATCTAATTTGAGACATAACGAATGTTTATACATTGTAAAATATAATAATAAATTGAATGTGCGGCACACAAGAGGTATCATATTACTACACCTTATAAAACAAAGTCCCCCGCCGCGTCTGTTTGTGTGTTTGTATGTTTGTTCTAACCTACCAATAGAGTGATTCTTGAGGAAGGTTTAGGTGTATAATTTATCGCTAGTTTATTATAATTCATAATTCATTGGAGTCAAGTTAGTATTAAATACTAACTTAGTAAACAATCGTGTCCTAAAATATCTAAGTACAGTGGTCATATTTTCACGATGGTGGCTAGTTTGCTCTCATATTACTCACGTTAATAATGTTTGTAGTTATTTCTTAATAACAAATAAACGGCAAGCCTAAGGGCTAGGTACCTAACGAGAGTCCGCTTTGTTATAAGAAAGGATGCGGTTTATCCACATTTTTTTCCTCTCAACTTAGTAAACAATCGTGTCCTAAAATATCTAAGTACAGTGGTCATATTTTCACGATAGTGGCTAGTTTGCTCTCATATTACTCACGTTAATAATGTTTGTAGTTATTTCTTAATAACAAATAAACGGCAGGCCTAAGGGCTAGGTACCTAACGAGAGTCCGCTTTGTTATAAGAAAGGATGCGGTTTATCCACATTTTTTTCCTCTCAACTTAGTAAACAATCGTGTCCTAAAATATCTAAGTACAGTGGTCATATTTTCACGATGGTGGCTAGTTTGCTCTCATATTACTCACGTTAATAATGTTTGTAGTTATTTCTTAATAACAAATAAACGGCAAGCCTAAGGGCTAGGTACCTAACGAGAGTCCGCTTTGTTATAAGAAAGGATGCGGTTTATCCACATTTTTTTCCTCTCAACTTTGCTTTCTTATCCTTATAAATGAAAGAAAGATCAACACCTCGTTCTTAACGGGGCTAGAGCAATATTTGCATTGCGAGGCACATGACAACCGATAACTCCTTCCTTCCGCACATCCATCACTCGCAGCCTCCGCTGGCCTTATTCATACGATTACGTTACTATGGGATTGTATTGGTTATTGCGTCTTGTTTTCGTTTAAAATCCACCTGTGTCCTGTATATGTTACAGAGCCCTTATTATTCAAATTCGATTGGAGTTGGGCATTTTAGAACTACTGCAGTCCGTCTGACGGTGTTAGGTAGGTACTTCATCGTGCAACAGTATAAAAACTGCGTGCGCTAAAATACTTGAATGTCAATGTCCAGTACAACAATGGGTTCAGGATGCTGTTGGGACTGCCTCGTTTTTGCAGCGCGTCCGGTATGTTCGCGGAGGCGCACACTGACAGCTTCGGTGCGATAATACGCAACAGAACTGCCTCTTTGATGCGTCGCGTGCGTGACAGTTCCAACAGTCTCTTGCGCCTAGTGTTAGAGTCACCTGCTTGCGCCTTCTGGAAACACTGGGATGATGTACATATGGGCTCCAGAGGCTTAGTATATAAGTTGTTATAATTTATTAATTTTGTTATATTTTAGTATAGGTTTAAGTAATTAACATAATATTAAAGAAATGTATACTAATACTATGGACATGGTCTGAATTAAATAAATTGATTGATTGATTGATTGAATGAAATACGAATCGCAATATAAGTTGTTCGAGAGATCGGTGCAAGATATTATTACATATATGTATACAAAATGAACGTGTTTCTTATTAAATTTTATATATTGGCTATGCACTCAAATTGAGTGTAATTTATATTGTAGGTATTTTTATAATTTTGAGATATGTTTTTTTTACACAAAGCGCAATTTTGTTTTGCTTGATATTACTTGCATAAGTAAATAAATAAGTTTGTCGACCTGCATAAAAACATGCGCGAGTAAAAAACTTCGAAATATTTCACTCAATAATAAAGTGCAATTCCAAAGTATAGGTACTTAGATCTTAACGCGCGCGTAACTTTATACTTACCTCGTAAAATTCGCATTTCCATCTACTTATGATGTATTTCAAACTACAACTACTTACCACACTTTTTTATATGATGTAAATGCAAGGAAACTTGTAAAAATTAAGTGGAAATATAACAAAGTTGTTTACTTATCATATCTTCATGTTGGTAATAAAGTCATGTGCATATTAGTGAACATTCGCTTGTAATCAACCCATCAATCAGTGCAGTGTGCACCAAGTCTAAAATTCAAGTTGAAACTATAATTACAATATTATACTTAAATACTTATAGCAATGTTGTTATTTCCAAAGTGTTCACTAGAATATACAAATTGTGTACTTAATTTTAAAGAACTATAGATTATATGGCGATGTAAGGATTGGTGAACGACCGTGCATGATATTTAGCGCTTTTCGATGTTGTTTTGGCAATGTTTTTATATTCAAAGTGTGCACTAGAAAATAGGTACAAATAAATTTAAAGAACTAGAATATATTAATGTAAGGATTGGTAAACATTGCATGTGTTTTGACAATGTCACAAGTGCATGACATTCAGCGCTTTTGATGTTGTTTATGGCTTATACCGTACCTACATTATATCATAACCCTCCTTTTGCGTTGCCGTAGTCGGGTAAAAATGTATTAGCGTACCTAGACATTATAAAATATTCTGACGCTGCGTTGCCACTCGTAACATGCGTTCTATGGTACGAAATCGGGTCATGGTAGCTCTTTTGAATATATGTTCAATCAATGAGATCATATGTTTTGATTTACTATAGGATATTATAGGTCCGAGGTTAACTTTATTTAAATGCGGTTTTAAAATTACTAAATAGATAACTCTATTCTAAAAATACACTGGACAATAGATATTAACGGCTATTCGAACAATAGTTACCCGATTTGGTAGTTTAAACTAATTAGCACTGGCCATACATTATAATTTATAAATGATCGTTTTTCACGCTCCATTATTTTTCTTAAAAGAAAAACTTTTATCTCCTAGTTTGTTTACTCGCTCTTCAAAAAGCATAATACTTAACAGTTAATAGGCAGGGCAGGCATATTGTTATTCAAAGCTCCGTACATAAAATACCGTTATTATGCTTATGCTGAAATGCTTGGGGTCTCTATAGGATATGCTAGGAATAGGTTAATTGCCATTAACTTACTTAAATACATGCATATACAGGTAAATTATTTGGTCCTAGATTGAGCCAAATTCTCGTTACATATTTATTTTCGCGTATGGGTCAGGCCGCGTAGCCAAGATGCCAATCGCTTAAGCTACGTAGCGATCGAAACGCAACTGTCACTGTCGCACTAATATGGGAGAGTGATAGAGAGACAAAGCTTTTCGTTGTCGAAGCGATAGCGATTGTTACCTTGGCTAGGCCGGCAGATTTACAATTAAGACAAACCATAGTATATCAACGAATTTACGTTACTAATCATACCTATAGGTACCTATGTCAGTCACTCAACTAATGGCGTTAAGAAACATAGCCCACATAGTTATTGATAAATTATTATATTGTAAGTACATTTCATTAATATATTACGTAAATATTTTATTCAAGTACTGGAAACTGTAAGCCACACTTATGATAAACCACCAAAACATTCCAGCTGAACAATCACCGACGAAGGGCAAATGTTTATTTTAATTTAAATAGTTTTATTGTTTTATCTTATTAGACGTAATGCCGAAAGGCATTCTCTACTAGTCAACCATGGGGCTTAACAAAAAGAAACATTCATTGACATAAACTGCATGGATATCCAAGACGATTATCATAGCGACAAATACTTAGGTATATTGTCGCGATCGAACGAAGGCAAACGAAGAGGACTACCGTTCTGAACTAAAAAAAATAGCCAAACTAATTGTATGATTAAAAAAATACCTGAATACTTAAGTTATTTCTTGAAAAAATAATTAAATTTTGATCAATATCCTAAAACCTAAAACCAATTTTGTTGTTACAAATCGACCTGTTGGCACTGTCACACATAGTTCGCCAGTTCCAATTTATTGTCCAAGTAGTTTCAAACAAATATTTTGTTATTGTTAAACTTTTCTCCCAGTGTAGCTTTCCAGTGTAGCCTGAGTTATATTGGAGTCATACTCGAACATCGCATAATTGATAACAACAAAAAGATGCTTGAACTAGGAGAATTTTAGTGTCATTTCGCACATTTTTCCTAAATCTTGCTTAAAAAAAAGGTGTTATTTCTAACCACATAATATCCTGGAACTATTTCTTAGGATGAGTCGTATATTTTCAAATATACGGTAGCAACAAATTCGCATTTTTACTATTTGTTTCGACAAGTCGTTTAACTCTTTTCGCTATCCTGATTGTTTCAAATCGGCGATGCGTGGACTGACTGTGCTAAAACTGACCAAATAATTGGGGATAAACTGAAAACCTGAACGTACATTTTGATATCTAAATGATGTCATTTAGTTATCAATGTTATCATTTACGCGTGCATTTTGCTCGTACTTGTTAGTACATTTATTGGCGCGAGCGAGACGCACGAGCGAATAACAAAATTACATCTATTTGTTGTCAAAATGTAAGTTCAAATTGCCCTCCTAGTCTATCACAGGCACAGAAAATGCTGAATCCATCCATTTTGTCACACTATTGTTCTTTTTTTAAGACTTATTTAAGAGCTTAAATGCTAATGATGTGCTTGCTATGGTTGCTTGTTTGGTAAGTTGTCTATTTCATTGTTTTTTTTTATATTTCTATTCTTGTACAGACCGTACAGCCGCCTTCAGATACCTATATCAGAGCGGCCAAGATGATCTAAAATATCTAAATACTTTGTCTTGATAATAGATGCTTTGTTCAGATATTTTTGTACACCTTGGTCGCTCCGATGGATCCGATGGCGACTCTAATTATGTAACTTTTATTCTATTAAATAGTAGCTATTTAAATGGCCTTCTAACATACTCCTAACCTAACTCATTTTTTTAGCCGAAAGACGCGCACCTTTGTAAACACTAGTAGGTACACGGACTTGCCCCTCTGTAAAGGGGCCCACTAATTAACAGTCCGCCGGACGGTATCGGCCTGTCAGTTGTTCGGAACTGTCAAAATTTGGATTTTTTGCAGCGTACACCCCTTTATTTAACAACCTCAGTTTTTTTGTGTAAGAGCTCTTTCTGCAGGATCCCGTTTTAGTAGTATACAAGCTACTATAGTAACGTTCACACGAGCAATCTGTTTGCGGGATACTGCACGCATACTACAAAAAACGGGATCCTGCAGAAAACCGTACCCGCAAAAAACTAGACGTCAGTGGGAAAGAGCTCTTACTAAACCAATTTCACATTTAAATATTGATCTTATCGCTTGAAGTAGATTGAAAAAAAAATTGATCGTATACCTACACCAAATTTTCCGCTTTTGCCAACCAAGATTTCACGCCACGCAAAACTATGCTTAACGCATTCACTGCCAGCACGAGCTACGCGCTACGTTCGCAGCCATCAATAACGTGAGTTATCCGCTTTGTAGCGAAAAGCGCCTACCAACAGAGAACCCGCCTATTAGCGGGTCACTGGCAGTGAATGTTGTACCAAGGCGTGTTGTAGTTATAGTGAACTACAATTGTTGGTAGCCGTCCTAAATATAATATGAAATACGACATATAATATTAATAGCTCGACTTTTACTATGATGTTAACCTCAAAGTAGCGAAAAAAAATTACCTACGTCCTACATCATAATCAAATAACATTCCGAAAGTTATACATTATATGAATCAGGACATAAATACAAGTTTCAGTACTAGAGTTAGACCAAGACAAGTCTGCAACGATTTTGTGTCCCGCCGAGTTTGTGATGTGTCCCGCCGAGTTTGTTGCCGGTCCCATATTGGGATACCCTCCTCCAATTGAGGGGGGATTTAAATCTTCTCGAGGCAGAGGCGTAGGGTTGGAGCCGGTATTTGACGTTCATAAGCGCATTGTAATATGCCTACTTGAATAAACTATTTTTTATCTTTATCTTTGATAGCACACGCAGTGCAAGTGTTATATTATACGTCATAATTTCATAGAAGTTTGACGTTTAAAATAACACTTGCACTGCGTGTGCTATCAAATTGTTACAGACTTGTCTTGGTGTATATAATTTGCGTAACGTTTATGTCAGTCGCGGGATGCTGCAAACTTTATGCAAAACTTAATTGCCCACGGCAATGCCAAGGACCATGGAACACGTAATTATATCCTGTAACACTGCGTACTCGTAGTAACGTTTATACACCAGTAATTATCTCTCGCACTTGCGTGGTTAAGCCCTCTCTTATGCCAATAGGTCACGCACTTAGCCAAACAAATCGTTGGCAATGGAGATGCAAGCCTCAGTGATGACATTAACACCTAGCCTGTTTTTAATTATTTACTTTAGTACCGTATTAATAAGGTATGTTTTGCTGGTAGTGTTAACGACTGGTAGTTAGTATCGGTAATTATATTTAAAGTAGTGTGGTTGTGTCATAGTTAACACCGCGTTTAAACCTCGTTGGTCAGGTGCACGCAAAAACCGCAGGTCGCTGCCACAAGTACGAACGTACGTTCCGTTAGAAGGGCGACCTCAGCGTAATGCTACAAAAATAATGAATTCGAGTAACACTATAGCCGGTCAAACAACTTTGTCAGTAGAAATAGACGCGAAATTCAAATATTATATGGGACGATAACCCTTCGCGCCTACATTTTTTAAATTTGCTGCTCTTTTCTACTGACAGAAATGGCTTGACAGACTTTATATACTACATATGTAGAAATATTTCTTTACTATGATTGTTTTGATTTTGTTAATCGGTGCCTACGGTTTATGAATAAAAATTAAATGAACTCTGTTTTTAATCATTGGCCAAAAAAATTAAGCGTTTGTAAGTTTGTATGCAAGACTGTACGAGTAAAAAATTGGCCTAAGGCCACAGAATAAATAATAGTACTAGGTACAGAAGACTCACTCTCTAACAAAACGCGTCTGTTAAGAGCCAACAGGAGTGGTCATTCCTCCATACAAACGTAGTCCTCGTTTTCCTCCGTGGTTTTTGAAGCTAGAGCAATGATTTTTTCAACACAGATTAATATTGTCAATATCTGTGTCGGACCGTTTTGCTTTTTTTGATATTTTTGTTTTTTAAGGCGCTAGAGCCCTTCAAAAACGGCCAAAATGGCCTAATAGACTATGCCGCAATGAGAGGCGTGGTATTCAAAACTGATATCAATTAGCCAAAAAAGCAAAACGGTCCGACACAGATAATTTCATAATCATTTAGATTTCCAAATTTGGTTACGATTGGTTAAGTTTTGGGGGAGGAAAAAGAGGACTACGAAACCTCGATTTTTGTCATTTTTACGCAGGATTTTTCGCCTCAGCTGCCCTGTCCCTATCGCACTAATTTTAGGGGCGGAGTCAAGTTTCTAAATACGTACACAGCCAGAAAAGTGATGGGCAATAGTCGACATTTAATGTCGATAATCTAGTGATGTAAGAAGTTATCGATAAACCGTCTTGTGTGAAAATATCTAGATCCTAAGATACAAGGGGTTTTGGGTTGAGTAGGGAACACATTTTTGTAGTTATGATATACAATCTATTATGAACTTTTTGATTCTAATATTTCAAATTAGAAATCAAAATCAAAAATATTTTATTGCATGGTTAAAATGGGTTAACAAAATTTTTAGGTACCTACAGGCACGCTTCGTAATTGTCGAGCAATTTAGGGTCCTAGCTGAATTGGTTGTTCCATACTTACTCGTGCTCTATGGAATGTCCAATTTAGCTAGAACCCTAAATGGCTCAACAATCACGGAGCGTGACAGTACTAATGATTCATGTTCTGTATATCCTGCCCTACAATGGCGTTAATATTTGGTTGTCATGTCTATACTTCGTTTTTAAGCATTATTGAAAAAAAAAATAGTAAATACTAATATTAACCACTAAGTACATAACTATTACAAAAAAAGCTAAATAATTATACGATTGCATGCTTAATAAAAAAGACACGTCACCTTCACTCTAATGCTAAACAAACGAAGAATAAGAACTAACAGCGATAAGACCGCCTGTTGCTACCTTTATCTACATTGTAAATCGGTTTTAGGGTTCCGTACCCAAAGGGTAAAACACGGGACCCTATTACTAAGATTCCGCTGTCCGTCCGTCCGTCTGTATCTCTGTATCTCACGAACCGTGATAGCTAGACAGTTGAAAATTTCACAGATGATTTATTTCTGTTGCCGCTATAACAACAAATACTAAAAACAGGATAAAATAAAAATTTTAGTGGGGCCTCCCATACAACAAACGTGATTTTTGACCGAAGTTAAGCAACGTCGGGCGGGGTCAGTACTTGGATGGGTGACCGTTTTTATAAATAATGGTACGGAACCCTTCGTGTGCGAGTCCGACTTGCACTTCGCCGGTTTTTTTTTAATTTGTTTTTATGTTTGTGGTGTAATAAAGAATATTTTAGAGTCAGACCAAGAAAAGTCTACAGCAATTTTGATAGCACACGCAGTGCAAGTGTTATTTATATGTCATAATTTCATAGAAGCGACGTTTGAAATAATACTTGCACTGCGTGTTCTATCAAAATCGCTATAGATTTTTCTTGGCCTAACTCTACTTTAAATTACAAAGTAAGGCCTAAATTATAAAATAAGGCCCATCAATGTTTTTTTTTTGTGTTTATTAAACTTGATATTTTGTCTATAGTATTAGCGGACATGGCCTCAAAATTTAAACCCGCTTAAGAATCGGGCCTTATTTCGTCCATTATATACAATACTACCCATTTTTGTGTAGTCATTATTTATACTATAGAAGCATTGTTTGAGTAGCCAATTATTTAAACAGTATTTTTTTAAAGGGCAACGGTGGCAATATTTTAAGGTCTGGATAATAATATACAGATCTTAATAAGGATATCAATGTAAGTGAATGTTACCATGACTACCAAACAAACAAATGTGATAGAATTTGCCAGCTGGCATTGTAACATTCAGACAGTAGTACATAGGTACCTAATCTGAAATATGAATAAATTAGTAATATTTTAAACAGGAAAGTAAACCGAATTTTGGCCTTTTGCTGGACACAATCACAATAGTAATTTGTTTTACAAGAGGGCAAAGTTTATCGCCACCGGTTGATGCATTTGCAGCACCAATGGTAGAAAATGCAAGCTCATCATCAACTGCATAATCGACGTTTGATATGACTATTGAATCCGAGCTTTTTGATCATGAATCATGATAAAACAAAATTTTAGAAGGTCGCAGAATAGTGGATTTAAAATATTTATTTTCTGTGATCTCAAATATCAGGCACGATCATACAAATTGTACATTTGCTGATCTTGCCTTTGTCATTGAAAGACGTAAGGGTTTACACAGAGAATATATATTTAAGTGTAATATGTGCAAAAAAAAGGAAACGATACACTCTGAAGACCCAAAAAGAAAATGTTAGTAAATACTGCTCCTCCCCATGGTTACTTGGTTCCTTATTCAACCTACCTGAAATTAAACGAGTAGGTTAGTAAATTATATCATTTTACATTATAAAGTTAAATGTTTAGGTATCTCAATCACTTACTCACTGGTGGACATGGACGCAAAATTTTTGCCCATCTACTTAAACTATCTTATAAAAAATGAAATTTTGAAAGTTAGCACGCTTAAAGTTCGTTTTTTTGCATTAAGGTAACAGATTTTGACATGTCTTATTAAAAATTACCATTGAAAAATAAGTCATAGCAAATATGTTAGAATTATAAATCATATTAATCATATTAATGAGCAAGAGCACCCTAAACCGGCGAGCGTGTATGAGGAATGTTATGAATGTGAAGGAAGCGAAAGTGGTATGTCAGGATCGTAGCAAGTGGAAATCCGTGGTCTCTGCCTACCCCTCCGGGAAATAGGCGTGATTGTATGTATGTATGTATGTATGTATTAATCATATACTTTTTTATATTCTTTTGCTTTCATAAGTAATATAAACTAATTTTTGAAAGCGTTTTTCAATAATTATTAATAAAAAGACACGTCATGATTGTTTACCTTCTTTCTAATGCTAAAAAATAACGAACTATAATAACCGGGCCTTATTTGGTACAGAACCTTGATTTGATAGGTACATCGGATATTCTGGGCCCCTGAGTTTGTTACGTAAAGGACAAAATGGTGACATGTGGTTAGAGCTGATACTGTTAAACTAGTGGTTCTGTGCGCTAAGTATAAAAAATAAGCTTCAGCGAACTCATTAAGCCTAGAAAAAACCCTACACCCTACTGCCACTTAAGTCAGTCTTGAGTCTTTGAATCAATTTCCGTAGTAGTACTACTACTACTAAGGTACTAGGAGGTAATAAGGCCTATAGTAGGTATAATAAGGCCTACCTGAAAAATAATGTTCTTACAACAGTGTAACCGTGTAAGTTATTTGAGTAACATATATGTAAAGTGATACAATTAAAAGCTAACAGCAAACCAGTACATAAATTATATCTTATGTACTTCTTATGAATTACACTCTTATAAAGGTTTCGGCTAATTACGCTTAATTACTTGAATAAAGGTAGATGAATTGCGTGCGGTCCAATAGGTAACCACAACTCACGGAGTCCAAAACAATAAGCTGATCAGCAAAGTCAAGTAAACAAAGCCAAGTCACAGTAGTAGAAAGATTATCGAGTTCCGTAAACGTAAGCCGGGTCAAAAAATTCAATCGCAACACAGTAAGTAATAAGTGAACGCCTCGTGGCAGTAACGCACGAAAAATAACATTGCAAATTGTCGGCAATGAGGCGCGCGCGGGTGCAAGCGTACGCATCTGTGTGCGTGCATTACACACACAAATACAGTCTCTCACGCCCCGTCAGAGCGACGGGTATATTCAGCTTGAAATCTCAAAATTGACTTTTAGCTCAGCTCCCGTTTCGTCTTAAGATCAGGACAGATATGGCCGCTAGGTGGCGACAGCGCCACGCGCGGCTTTTGACTAGCTACCAAAATTGGTGTGAAACGGATGTACTTTTAGCTACCTGTAGCAAAGCGACGAAATCGCGGAGTGAACCACGCCAGCTAAGGCAAAAGTGCGATGTCAGCGCAAAAAAATGGCAACTTCCCGTTCATAACAGCACCATTCAACGATACGAGGAGTAATCGCGTTCCTAACAGAGGGCCCACCGGGAAACACGTTCGACGTGTTGCCTCTCTGTCGCACTTGTAAATTCGTACGCAAGTGTTTCATGAGGCAACACGTCGAACATGGATCGCGGTAGGCCCTCAGTTGTTAGTAGCGAAGACAATCGAGTTACGCATTAATTTCGCGATAACAACGCATCAATGAACGTATGTTACGCACGAGTGTTTGTAAAACTGCGGGACATTTAGCCGATAACAATGGATTCGGGATGTGTCATTCATCGTATTGTCATATGTAGATCAGATGTACGAAGAGATTTATCGTCTGTGAGTGTGAGTTAATAATACATACATGTACATTACGATACAAGTGCGAAAAATAGGAAATTCGCACAACGTACAACGTTTTACAGTACATATGGCCCTTTAAATGTTCGATATACTTACATGCTAATTATCGCACTAGTGCGGTAGAGTAACACCATATCTACTGTAAATATTATTTGTACTCCATTTTGGATTTCACGGGCCTATAAATCCCGGTCTTATCTACACCTAGCCAACACGTAGTATCTATATACTATCTATCTACTGTAAATATTATTATTATTTAAACTATGCCTCTGGGTTTATTAATTAATTATTAATTAAAGGAGACATAATACCTAAGAACTACGTGCTCGTACAGACGCCCCAATACCTAAATCTGTTGGCGACTGTACAATCCTTTTCTCTCGAAGTATAAAATAAATAAGGGTATTTTTAAAATACCTCTTCAACGCCAGATAAGAAAGACACTAAGCAAACTTTAATCATAACGTGCAAACATGAACTCACGCGCAAGATGTGCCGAAAACACATAACGACATAACATCAGCATAACATTGACTCAGTGATATTTTAGTCTTAACAATAACTATAAAAACATTCATTTTGAAGATAAGTAAGAAAACCGTATTATTATTTATTGCGTTATTATTAAGGCAGCCACTTGTAATATGACTTGCGGTCTTAGTGGATTTGTTATGATGATTGTGTGGTTAAAATTGCAATTTTAGTACTCACCTTATGGTCTAAGATCCCACGATCCCGTTTCTATGGTCGACCTTCACCAATCTGTCTGACGGATGAAACTATGAAAATATGAAAGAAAATATGTTCCTGAACATTAAAAAATAGGGTTGCCTAAAGAAATCCGGTCAAAGCTATTTTTAAAAAAATTTTGAAAAAAAAATGTTGTCTTCCAATTTCACCGATTTGTCTGACAAACGAAATAAGTCCCAATGGAAAGTATAGAACTTGTACAACATAAATCAACTAGGTTGCCTATCTTTTTCCGGTCACTATTATGTGGTTGCCATGTTTAAACAGGTGCGTTTTTATCGATAATTGCACTCATCTGTCTGACGCTTGAATCATATATCAAAATGTTGGTAATTTTATTGCGAATACAGTGGCATAGGGTTGCCTGCGAAAATCCGGTCACAAATAAGGGTTGCCAGGCTTTTAAGTAAAATAAGAAGGGAAGACTTTTACCGATAACTCATAAACGGCTTAACCTATCAAATTTGTTTTATTTTGTTTGAAGGAGTATTTTAAGCACTATTTTTATGATTTTTTTCATATTTTTTGGATCAATGGTTCAAAAGTTAGAAGCAATACCCGTATTTTGTTCTTTCTAAATTTTTATTTCCAAAACGGTTAACTTTATCAAAAAATATTGTTTGCAGACCCCTAATTATTTTTAAAGACCTATCCAACGACACCCCACACTGTAGGGTTAAAACGGTAAAAAAAAATCACGTACATGTTGATTATTTCAAAGCGATTATTTCCGAAAACATTCACTTAATCAAAAAATGTTATTCTAAGACCCCTATTTATTTTCAAAGACCTATCTAACGATATCCCACATCGTAGGGTTG